>NC_083481.1:9762500-10050000 GCF_030014155.1 Tachysurus vachellii
GGGAGTTAGGTCTCCCAGGAAACAAACCCATGACACAGCAATGAGTGTGTGATCCTGCCGCTGGACCATTAAATTCAAATTTAAATTCAAATTTATTTGTATAGCACTTTTAACTTATGAATATTGTCTCAAAGCATCTTTACAGAAAAATTATAAATTAATATTAGACATATTTAAATGTGTTTGTATTTATCTCCAATGAGCAAGTCTCAGGTTACTGAGGTGACTGCATTTTAACAATGCATTTGAAGGTGCATGCAACTCGGAGGTGTGTGGATCCACTGGATTACTACTTCTTGCATTCTCTGTGTTATGTAGATTTTCTATGTTGGGCATTCTGGAAGTGTGGGGTCCTCCTGCTGAACATGCTGGATGTCCTCCATGATCTAGAGCTACAAAACAGGGCTTGTTACGAGTTATTACTTTTAAGGACTCAGGGAAAGGAGCTGGCTTTACCATTCTCTCAGCTGTGTCAGTATGTGAGTGAAAAAATCTTACTTAATAGGAGTTAAGCTGCTTGACAAAAATGTTTGTGATCCACCATGATTATGTATGGATACTGGAAACACTCTCCACTCCTCTAAAGCAGCCCAGATGGCAAGGAGTTCTTACCTCCCCACATTATAGTTCTTCTTTTCTAGCATTACTTTTCAGGATTTAAAGCTACACAGATTTATTTTAACAAGGGGAAAAAAACATCTCCTCTGTCCACTAATTTCCATAAACTGTAGGTCAGGAGTGGGAGCATGTTTTTGGGAGCATCTTGTATTCTTTGCTTGTGTTTGTGTGGCAAAGATGCATTTATTGTTTGTACATGCTTTGACTGGGTTGTGTAGTGGTTGCAGTTTTAGCAGCCTTAGTTTGACAAGGCATTTCAGATGTAGATGGAGATTGAACTGCTGTATCAACTTTAGCACAGCTGGAGTTGAGGCTGAGGTCATTGGCATTCAGTCAACTCATTAGAGTGCTGGTATTTTGTGAAAGTTAGCATTGAGCTTTGAGTGAATTCACAGTGTGTTGAAGCATATTAAGATATGGACCAGAAACACCCATTTTTTTATTTAAGTTTGACATCAAAGTTTGATTATAATGTAAATGTAATGTAAATGGTAAAAATGGTGTGTAGAAAAGTGCCAAATTTCTAAAGCGAAAAACAGGGGCGTTTCTTTTGAAGGTTTTCGGTTCAAGTCATCGAGTCAAGTAAAGTCAAGAAGCTTTTATTGTCATTTCAAACATATATAGCTTTTGCAGTACACAGTGTGTGACAATAGGAACAATTGTTGTATGTTCTGTTGTAGAGGGGGCCAGAGAAGAGGGTGCACACCTGGGGTAACCTCATGTAAAGAATGTGTGTAGGGCGCACAAGTTTATTAAAAGAAGAGTCAAGTTAGTCTATGTCTGTCTTTATTTTATAGAAAAAAGACACATAAAATATGGTGGCAGCGTGGGCACTTTTAGGTTGTTAGTTTACAAGTTTAGAATTAGAGCGGAGAGCTGCACGTGAACAGAGCTGCACGATGGATGGATTAAAGCCACCATCACCGTTATGCATGGATGCCGACAATCTATCCAAGACCTGGAAATCCTGGAGGGACCAGTTTAGGCTCTACCTGGAGCTGACAATGTCGGACGCGGAGGAAAAGACGAAGGTCAAATTGTTTTACTACCCCATCGGCGAGAGCGGTCGGGAACTGCTGGAAACTCTGATGAGTGATGTGGCTGCGGATGCACGAACGGTAAAAAACATTATTGAAAAGTTTGATGTACATTGCAATCCCAGTATAAACGAGACAGTAGAACGCTATTGATTCTTCTCAAAAGGACAGGGAGCGGAACAGTCGATCGGTAATTATGTCACGGAGTTACGAATGCTCGCTCAAACATGCAATTTTGGAGACATCAAAGATTCACTCATACGTGACAGAATAGTGTGCGGAATTAACAACGAAGGACTGAGAGAGAGACTTCTTCGTGAGAAAGATTTAACACTACAGACGTGCATACGTATACGCAGAGCAGCGGAGCTGTCGCAGCAGAACAGCAAAGCCATTACAGCAGGTGCAGCGGTAGAAGAGGTGCATGCCGTCAGACAAGGAGCACGTGAAGATCGACATCAACCCGGCGTTATGATCAGGTGCAGATTCTGTGGTAAAGAGCATGAAATGAACAAACAGAAATGCCCAGCATTTGGTAAGAAATGTAATAAGTGTGGAAATGCAAATCACTTTGCAGTTAAATGTAGAGCCCAACTGAGACATGGAAACCATAAGTCAGTAAATAAAGTGACTGAACAGGACAGTGATGAGTATGAGGACATTCTCACTGTTGGTGTAGCAAACCCAGAGACTGTAAACAAACACAAGAAAGACAAGGAAAAGCAAACACGGCTGTCCGCAGGAATGCTTCTGGGAAAGGATCTTGTGAAATTTCAAATTGACTGTGGAGCAAGTTGTAATGTAATTCCTATTAATCTGCTGAGCCCAGATACAGTATAAAACTGGAGGATACAAAGACTGTGCTAGTAATGTACAGTACAACCAAAGCAAAGTGAGACCACTAGGAAAGTGCAAAGTGAAAGTAAGAAACCCGAGAAACCACAAACTGTACAGGCTGGAATTCCAGGTGGTAGATAACGACTGTACTGTCCCACTAATAGGGAAGAGAGCAAGTGAAGCGATGAAGCTCATCAAAGTGCATTACGAGAACATTCTTGCAATAGACAGCATAGTCAGAACAGAAAACCCTGCATCCAGCCAGTGGTCAGTACAGCAGATAAAAACTGAATATGCTGATGTATTCACGGGCGATGGCTGCCTAGAGGGAGAATACAAAATTGAGATTGACAACACTGTAAAACCTGTACAGCTCCCAAAAAGAAGGGTTCCAGTGTCCATGATGAAACCTTTGAACGAAGAGCTTCAAGATCTTCAGAGGAGAGGAATCATTGCACCAGTAGAGAGGAGTACGAATTGGATTAGTAATATGGTGGTCGTACAGAAGCCCAGCGGCAGACTCAGAGTATGTATAGATCCACGACCCTTGAACAGAGCTTTAAAGCGCAGTCATTTCCCACTACCCACTATAGATGAAATACTCCCTGAACTGTCTAAAGCCAAAGTGTTTACAGTGTGTGATGTTAAAAGTGGATTCTGGCATGTCAAGCTGGAGGAGTCCAGGTATCTCACCACATTCTCTTCCCCATTCGGAAGATATCGATGGCTGCGTACTGTATGCCCATGGGCATAAGTCCGGCCCCTGAAATCTTTCAGAGGATGCTCACATTTGCATTAGAGGGCCTGCCAGGAATATATATCATTGCAGATGATGTTCTCATTACAGGACAAGGAGAGACACAAGAATTAGCTGAGAGAGACCATGATGAAAAACTGAAAGCATTTTTAGCGCGGTGCAGAGAGAAAGGTATCAAGCTAAATGCTGACAAGCTCAAACTGAAACAAAAAGAAGTCTCGTACATCGGACACCTCCTGACATCAGATGGATTGAAAATAGACCCAGACAAAGTTCGAGCAATAACACACATGCCGAAACCAACAGATGTAAAAGGAGTTCAGAGACTGCTAGGGATGGTAAATTACCTCTCAAAGTTTTGTGCACATCTTTCAGACCAGTGTGAGGCCCTGAGACAGCTAACCCGCAAAGACTGTGAATGGAGATGGGCCGTGCAGCATGAAGGGGCATTCTGTAAAATAAAAGAAACAATCGCAAATGCACCAGTGTTAAAGTATTACAACCCTGATGAAGAACTTACCATCCGATGTGATGCCTCAGATGGAGGCCTTGGTGCTGCACTCATGCAGGGAGGTAAACCAGTAGCATTCACCAGCAGAGCATTAACCCACACAGAACGGGGCTACGCACAAATTGAGAAGGAGTTATTAGCTCTACTGTTTGGGATGGAGAAGTTTCACCATTATACATATGGGCAGAAAGTAGCAGCACAAAGTGATCACAAACCCTTAGAGAACATCCTGCGTAAGCCGCTGCTGAGTGCACCTAAAAGACTCCAAAGAATGATGCTAAGACTTCAAAAATATGATGTGGATGTTGTGTATGTTCCAGGGCCAGAGATGTGGCTAGCAGACACGCTAAGTAGAGCATTTCAGCCCGAGAGCACGCCCACTAGATCGGTTGAAGCTGAATTAGAGACTATTAACATGACACAACACCTACCGATCTCAGTGGACAGACTTCAGTTAATCCGTTCTGCAACAAAGGAGGACAACACTCTGCAGACACTGATTAAAGCCATATTACAAGGTTGGCCGAAGAACAAAACTGACACACCACAAGAAATAGGCCACTATTACCAGTTTCAGGAGGAGCTGAGCTACCAGGATGATATTGTCTTCAGGGGCGAACGAGCTGTTATCCCTAAGCAGCTTTGGAGGGAAATAACGCTACGAATACACACCTTTCATTTAGGTGTGGAAGGATGCCTTAGGAGGGCCAGAGAGTGTGTGTACTGGCAAGGCATGAACGAGCAGATCAAATCACATGTACAGCAATGTGACACCTGCCACGCAGTTGACTGCAACCAGCAAAAGGAGACACTACGTCCACATGATATGCCAGACAGACCTTGGGCCAAGGTAGGCACGGACCTGTTTACTTTCGACAACAAGGACTATCTAATTACAGTAGACTACTACTCCAATTTTTGGGAAATTGATTATCTGCCAGACACTAAATCCACTACTGTCATAAGAAAGCTGAAAGCTCACTTTGCCCGTCAGGGTATTCCAGACATTGACATCTCTGATAATGGCCCACAGTTTTCGTCACACGAGTTTAAGAAGTTTAGTCACCATTGGGAATTCCTACATAAAACTTCATCACCTGGCTATCCTCAGAGTAATGGCAAGGCGGAATCAGCGGTCAAAACTGCCAAGAGGCTGATGTTTAAAGCACAAATATCAAGACAGGATCCATACCTAGCAATCCTGGATCATAGAAACACTCCAACACATGGATTATCAACCAGTCCAGCACAGAGGTTGCTTAGCCGTCGCACCAGGACACTTCTACCCACGAAACCCAGCCTCCTGCAACCAAAGGTCCAGAATTCATTGAGAGAATTGACGACAAATCAACAACGACAAGAAACATACTACAACAGATCGGCCAAAGACTTAGACACATTAAAACAAGGTGACTCTGTAAGAATACAACCATTTGAGCCCCATAAGATCTGGAGAAAGGGGACAGTGGTGGAGCCCATCGACTCGAGATCCTACAGTGTCCAGTTGGATTCTGGAGGTGTTATAAGAAGGAACAGGAGACATCTCCGAAGGGATCATGGAATGACCCCCAGAGTCTCCAACCAAACAGAGACTGTTGATCCTGACAATACAAACCACGCAGAAACTGCAGATGCTCAATCACACCTTAGCGCTGTGGAAAATCAAATGCGGATCAATCAAATGTCACAAAAGCAGGACGTCTAATAAGGAAACCACTATATTTAAAAGACTATATAACAAGTTAGAAAAAAAAAAAACAGAGTGAAGTCAGAAATGAAAATGTCAGAATGAAAATGTTAAATTACTACACAGGAGCAATAAGTAAACAATGTTCTTTGTTTGTACAAGAAATTGAGTTGTGTTAAAAAAAAAAAAAAAAGAGAAAGAATGTGACAATAGAAACAATTGTTGTATGTTTTGTTGTAGAGGGGGCCAGAGAAGAGGGTGCACACCTGGGGTAACCTCATGTAAAGAATGTGTGTAGGGCGCACAAGTTTATTAAAAGAAGAGTCAAGTTAGTCTGAGATGTCTGTCTTTATTTTATAGAAAAAAGACATAAAATACAGTGAAATGAGACAATGTTTCTAATGTGAGACACCCTTTATGTAGGGTGCTACATAAAACAAAGACAGAGCTAAGAACTTAAGTAAGTTAGTCCTACTGTAGATACATAAAATGCATCTGTGCAACCTGGTGCAAACAGTGCAAGACAAAAAACAAAGAGACAGTGCAGGACAAAAGACAGTGCAGGAAAAAAGACAGTGTAAACAAAAAATACAAGACATTTCACAAAAGGCAATACACAAAAACAGCACCAAGTGTAAATACGGTATGTCCAATCAATATTGTGTGTGCAGAAATACTGGAATGAACACTAGAGATACTCTCATCTAAAGATGAGAGAAAATAATGTAAATACAATGTGTTGGAGGCTTAGATTCAGAGGTTGTTGGGATGTTCATTAGAGCAACTTAATACTCGTAATCTGCGCTGAGTGAAATAAACCTTGTATCTGCATTTAGCCAGTCTGTATAATTTGTCTTCTTTACATTAAGTCTTGTTTGACTGGTCTAGTCATGTCAGTGTAGTGTTTGAGTCAGATATAGTAGATTTTTTTGTCCTGAGAAGGCCATCATTAGATTATTTTTTTCCACCCAGAATAACAGATGATTGAAGTGGTTGTGAATCACTTTATGGGAATCTCATGAAGGCCCTTTAAAATCATGAAGGTTCTTCTGTTTTCTAGTCAAGAATCTTGGCCATGGGACTAGGCAAGGACTATTGAGCAGGACTACAAGGACTACAAAAAGCAGCCTGTTGTGGAAAGACAAGTGTAGTCCTGGGCCTCTGTGATGTAAGTCTCCATTGCCTTATTTTTTTAAAAGTAACAAAGAATTTGCTCCTTTATATGGCATTGTTCCAGCCTTGAGAACAGGGCCAATGAGTTGGGACTTGCTAAACACTTGATAAGGCTCATGGCTTTCTGTGTAGGTGGTAAGACATGGCAGAGACAACCACTGGTAAAAAAGAAAAGTGCTTCTATGTGTAGCATGCCAGTGTACATTTGGAGTGGAATTATAGACACATAACTGCCTAATGGAGATCCATCTAGGGGTTTCAGTGTTAAACTGCCTGTGAGGGGAAAAAGAAGACATTCTGACCACAGTGTCATCAGTAAACTTTTCTGCTGCTCTGGGTGTTGGAGGGCATGGAAATCATGTGTTTTAAACCACCATTATAAAGAAATGGGTAAAGTAATCTATTTGTTTCAATCCTGGGAGTAAGTTTGCAAACCCCAAACTGATTCTGGGAAACAGGTTGCTTTGTCCAAATATTACCAAAGTACAACGTTCACAGTCCAAGTTTTCTGCAGGTTGACTTGTGAAACTTCAATAGGCTTTTCATCAGAATGAGCTGATAATGGGTTGAGGTTGGTGCAAAGGCTGCATAGTCAGTAAGAGTTGAGCAGATTATTGGTGTGAACTGCCAGTTGGAAGAATTTATCTAGAGAAAATACATCATCCTGGCATGCAAGCTCTGAAGGTTGTACAGTACATCACTGAGGCCTTGTCTTGTTTTTTAACATTGATTCCACCCTCTGTCTGAGGCAATGGAATGAATAGACTGCTGCAGATGATTTATTCTTGTCACAATGAAAGCTGCCCTTCTCAGGCATCTTTTCTTGACACAGGATGGTTGAAGACTACCCAAAACTTTCATTTGAAATATATCATAGATGCCATTTAACATTGTGGAGTCTAAGGTGGTTTCTAAGGAAAATAGCCTTAACACTTTGTTATTAACACTTTGTAACACATTTAATCAAAATGTCTGAGTAGAATAAGACAAAGTTCTGGCCAAAAGAGTGGAACGCTGCATTAAGAAACATTAAGAGGGCTCAAGTAAAGAATGTCAATAACAACCCATGTACTGTATAAAAGGGTTTATTAAACAGAAACACAGTCTAAACAGTCCCCAGTTATTAACAAAAACATAGAGTCCAAAGTTAAAATCCAAAGATTATTCACAGTGCAAAGCAGAACAGTGTGAAATTCAGGCACCAGCTAGGAAAAAAGTTAAAATCACAAAATTCAATAGAGGTCATATACAAAATTATATTCTAGAAAACATAGAATCAGTCAATATGCAATAGTCATAGTGCTTCGACAAGAAGTCAGAGTTATGAGCATAGTATTTATAACATCAGGTGCTCTTTGGCTAATGCCTAGGCTTTATGTTTCACCTATATTCCTTACTAATCACTTCAGTCTATGTATGCATGTGTCTCATCAAACCACCACAGTCTAGTACAAAGCCAGACGCTTTACAGTATGTAGATATAGCTGCTTCACTTTGTTTTTTCTGTGTTACAACCTTCAAACATATATTTTCCCATAGATATATACACTAGATGTCACCTTGATATTAAGATAATCTACTTTTTCACAATATAATGCATGGTGCTAGTAGATATAAGTTTACAGTATTAGTTACATTCTTCCACTTGAGTAAACTTCAAATGAACAATCACTACTTACCTTATACTGTAGCTTACTGCATGCAACACTGCTACAATGGGACTATACATGTTCATTTAAACATTTAAATTGTATTGGTTTATTAAATATGATACACAAAGCAATTTGTTAAATTGTATTGGTTTATTAAATATGATACACAAAACAATTTGCAGGTGGAATCAAATCACAAATTTGAGAGGAACATAATGTGAAAGTTGAGGTGCCAAAGACCGTTCAATCTTCTACAGTACAGTATTTATTCTTTTCCCGCAATACTTTTGCAACGTTAAATAAGTAAAGTCACATAAACCAAAAAAACCCCACAAAGTTTGACTTTGAGGCTGAACTGCCAACCTAACTGGTGACATCCTTCCAGGACTGTCAGCTGAGTTAATTATTTAAAAAAAAAAGTGTTTAGTATCCCTGCAACTTGCCCATGACTGACGTCTCTGTTTATCACTTGGGAATCTACAAACAGATTCAGATTCTGATTATTTTATTTAATGCCATGTCAGCAATCAAAAGATATTTTCATGGCAAAAATTCAATTACAAAAACACAAATATCATATAAATACAATAAAAACAAAACAAGTATAAACAGCAAGTCATATTATACATTTTTTTTATTAACATAAGATAAAAAAAATCCAAACCCTTTTCAGACATAATGTCATTAAATATGTCCTTAAGTGAAGTAACTTGATAAAAGAGCATTCTGCTTGTGTTAAGTCAGGGACAATCTAATAAAATATGTTTGACAGATAAGGGAATCTTACAAAACATACATAAAGTTGGGTCTTCACCTTTAAGCAAAAAAGCATGGGTCAAGTTTTAATGTCCTTATTAAGAGCTTCGGAATCTACAAACATTGTCGGTTTTCCTAACTGTCAAAAACTAATGAGTAACTAGCATGGATTAGCTGCGGTTGTTAACCAAGGACTGAAACAAACCAACGGAACAAGAAATATAATTTCCTAACATTCAATATCATAAAACACATTCTCACTTGTGAAATGTAATCCCTTGCTGTCTGGTTTTTAGATTTCTTTCATTTGAACAACCATATGCAGCAAAGAAGTCCGGCATCGTCCATGCATTTGAAGTAAAGGAGCACCGTACAAAGATGGCGGCGGTTTTGACGCATTTTTAGGACCCCAATGCGACGTCTAGTGTATATATCTATGATATTTTCCAAGCTGTATAAAAACATAAACATAGATGAACGCTCAGCACTATCAGGCTGTGTGATTTATGTACTGCATATATACAGTACATACACATATATCAGATGGACTACAATTTGTTCTGAACGCAATTTTACAGATCTTTTTACCACTTTACTAATGCAATCTCAATTCTTACTTCAAAAACTACCTTGCTCTTGTCACTGACAGTTAAACACTTCCTTATATTTGTGTAACGCCACCTACCCTACACTCACTATATAGAGCAGAGCACCAGGTTATTGACAGTTAGTCTCTCAACTTGACTTGAATTTACTTAAATGATTCTCCCAATAAAATACAACATGATATATCAATACGCAAATCATCTCACAACGAGTGAATAACAATTAACAATGAAATATATTCACAAAAAATACCAAAAATAACACAAAACAAAGGTATACTTAAATAAACCTAAGAAATAGAAAAATAATAAATACAATGTAGGTTTTCTACAAAAAACTGAGTTACTGTAAATATGCATAAACTAAAGTACGGCACACTTGAAGTTCATCACAAACTTTAAATTAAATTGGGCCCCATACACACTAGTTACACAACTCCAACCTGTTGCAGGCCTGAGACGTAGCTTGGGTGTACTGTATTGTGCGCGAAGAAAACACAAATTACCTTTTTACTCTTGAAGAGCAAAATGAAATAAAATAAATCATCTTTTCATAGCTTCAAGCAAATGATGTCCTCAAATTCTAAAGTATTGAGAGGTACTGAACCGGGGGGGATTTAGAAGGCTATCTAGTCCTTCAAACAGTCTTTCATCCAACAATAAAATAAAGAGGCTCAAAAATGTCTGTAGTCAAACGTCCTTTGAGCTATGCAACTAACATATATGTAGGAATGGTGACTGTCTTGGTGGCACTCAACTTCAGCAGGAAACTCTTATCCACAGTAAAATTAATGAAAAGCATACACTTGCAAAAAAATAAAGAAACTCAAATAAATTGCTAAGTTATCAACTAAAATTTCTTTCTTCCTTCTGTCTGATACTTATTAAATGGGGCAAAGATGACAACTGGAGTCCTTTCAATATGATTATTATGTTGTTGGTATAGAGAACTGATTCAGTCATTGCTTAGGGTGAAGTAGAAGCTTTTTAGGTGTTAGAAGAAAAACATCTGTGCAAAAACATAAAAAGAGAGGTATACATACATACAGCTGGAGCACTGCAACACGGACTGAAATACTATTACTGTATGTCAAAAAGAAGGATTTAACATAAATGCCAGGATTTAAATTTGCTAAACAGAGAAGATGTAAATAAAATGCAAAATCTATGGATTAGATTCAATTACATTAGATCTAGAGCCACATTAGATCTTCTACAGCAGGAGATGTTTCAGGAGCGTCCTTTCAGGAACCTATGTTAGAAACTGAAATGTTTAGGGACGTTATGGACATTGTTCTACATCTGAAAGATGAGTATGTTCAGGCTCAGTTACAAATTATTAAGTTTTCTTTTGAATAAATGTTAGATACAAATTTTATTAAACGGAATAGAAGGCTTTAACCAAAGTCATTACATAATGAATAATGTTTAATGATATAAAAGTTAATAATAAATATAATGTGCTATAATTTATTAGTGTTTCATTTAGTATATTAGTTATTAGAGTGATATACCTTACAAAAAGACAAATCTTTTTTTTTGCAGTAATGTTATACATTTTTATTTTATTTCTTAACATCACTTCAGTAAGGGCAATGGATTAAAACTGAACTATGGCTGAGTTAAATAACTAGATCTGAAACAAAGTTTGGAACTTTCATTTGTGTAATTAGTAAATTCATTAGAGTTTTCAAACCACTGATAAAGTTATAAAAAATATTTTTTTCTTTTTGTTTGTTTGTTTGTTTGTTTGTGTGGAAGTTCGAGGACCTGTGCACAAAGATTGTAACATCTGTGTGATTCACTGTGATTCACTGACATATGCTTGCAGGCAGGCATCAGACCTGCTGAGCAACAGTATTAATTCAAAAACTGTTTCATGATCTAAAGTCAAGTCTCTAAGGAATAAGCACTCTTGTGTTTATCCTCATGATAACTAAAACCACGAGTACCAATGACCTTGATGACATTAATCACACATTTCATGACCTGTCACTTCTTCCTTACTTGATCTCGATGTGCTGATATCTGTTTTTCTGTCAGTAGACTACGGATATTTACCTTGTTTGCCTTAAGAAAATAGGCCTCTGCACACTCTCTGTGGATTTTACTCTCTTCATGCTCAGAAATTCTTTGATGAACGTTTCCATGTTTTCAATCCACCTTTGATGAATGAATTTTCACTGGCTGAGGGTTCAAATGCCAGACAAATGGAACAGTATAAAGAGTGTGACTCTTCACAGTATGTCAACCATTTCCTATTTCTTTTCTCTTTGCTGAAGATGATGTTAGTATGGCTTGTTTTGGGCTTTACTGCGGATGGTATCGAAAAAAGAGATCTAAATCCTAAATAAGTAAATGCTTTCTCTTTAACGGTACCCTCACTTCCTTTTTCCTTCTCCTTATTTCTATTCAATTCTAGTGTTACTTGAAACTTAAACCAGTCATCTCAATTGCAAAATGTGTCCCAATCATTCTTATATATAAGTGTTATTTGATCCAAAATCTTACTGAGACGATCATAAATTCTTTCAAGAATGACATTCAAATTTCTTTCTGCATTGTTTGCTTGAACATGATTACTCATAGCCAAAAGAAACATTGCGATAATAGAAATATGATCCTCAAGGTGAGGTGATAAATGCTCCAGATGGTTTATGTCCCTTGAATTACAATCAGCTGTTGCAAAAATATCTTATCATTCAACAAAGTATTGAAGTATTTCTGTGAATGCCATTTTAAAAAATGGAAAATTTCAAACAACAATTCCATATATTCAGAATTTATTCAATATATTCAGAGTTTTTAATCAATATATTTAGACTCAATATTTTCCGAGTTTTCCTTCAATTCTCTCATGAATAATTTTCTAAACAGCATGCCATACATGTGGGTTAGAGACTGTAGCAGTGAGTAAAAGACACAAGGCAGAGATGGAGCTTTTTGGCTTTCTCCATTAGGGGTCGTCACAGCGAATCATCTGTTTCCACCTAACTCTCTCTTTGCTATCCTCTACATTCGCACTTTCCAGACAGGCTTGCACAGTAAGTGTTAGGCATGATGAATGCATCACTTCATCTGCCTATCTTTTTATCCTGATGCACCAGTCACTCTGTAACAGGGTAAATCTGGGCTCCATGACCTTTTCCACTGCTCTACAGTCCATTCTTTACGCTCCCCAACAAATTGAGGCCTTTCCCCCAATTAATCTCACTGATAATTGGTTTTATTAAGGCTACACAGCTAATCCCTTGAGTTTTCTTCACATTCTTTTTGTGGAATTTACTATTAAACATAGAGCCGTGAGTTCTACTGTTATTGTTTTTTTTTTTGTTTGTTTTTTGTTTTTTTTTGTAAATGATTTGATTTCACTAAGTGATCCCCAATCATGGCCATTTAGGATGTTTTTCTGACAACAATAATTACTCAAAGATGATGGCTCAGGGTTCCTGTTAGTGACCAATGGCGTAAAGACGTGGCTCCGGGAGCTCCTGCAGAAACTTTTTATAAAGACTATCAGGGTGTTTTCGACTGACGTGGTGTGTACAGATTTTGAAATCATAGAGCCTTTTTGATTGTATTAAATGCCGTTATGCCTCCAAAACCCAGAAATGCGGACAACCAGACGGCATCGAGAGCGTGGCCTAACGCAGGGGCTACATCCCCGGCCCAGCGTGGTCCTGTCGGACCGCCGCATCATGACGGAGATGGCGTTAGCGTCGCTAGCACCGTCACAGCTTCGGGTGTAGCTTCTGCGGACTTTAAAGCCGAACTTCTTGTTGCTCTCCGAGAAGAGATGGTAGGCATTTTCAAGTCTGAGTTACAGATGGCTATGACTGAAAACCTATCCCAAATAAAGTCAGAATTGCAAAGTGTGAAAACGGAGCTGACGGCTAACTTAGCCGCTACAAAATCTGACATGGGTGAGCTAAGGGGGACTGTGATTGCGATGGAGGAATCGCTGTCAACTTGCACAGACAAGGTGGCGTACTTCAAGAGTAAAGTGGAGAGCCTGTCTAATAATGTTCTGGCTCTTGAGAATAAATGTGAAGATCTAGAAGGTAGATCTCGCCGCAATAACATCCGTATAATCGATTTTTATCTGAGCAATGTGGCACGGTTACCGCGGCATCTACCTCTGCTTTGCTTAAGGAAGCTCTTAACTTGGATAAAGCACCTCTTATTGATCGTGCTCATCGATCCTTAAACCCCAAGCCCAAACCCGGAGAGCGGCCACGTCCAATAATAGCATGTTTACATTATTACGCAGACTGTGTCGACATCCTTCAACGTGCCAGGACCCAGCAGCGGATCAAGATTGGGGACTCTACAATCTCCATCTTTCCGGATCACACAGCCCGGACGGCGAGAACACGCGCTGCCTTTAATGATGTCAGGAGGCAACTCAGAGACATTCCAGGCATACGGTATGGTCTGATATATCCTGCCCTTCTCTGGATCACAACGAGTGGAGGGGTTACAAAGGATTTCATATCCCCTGGGGAGGCTGCCGTCTTTATTAAAACACTTAAATAGTTATAACTGATTTTGAGTGCCACCTGCCTACAAAATGAATATGAATGTCTATATAACATAAATATGTAACATCAAAGTAAATTTGACTTTGAGCTATAACAGTGGCACAAATATTTTATTATTTTGATATACAAATATCTTTCTCAGGTTCACACAAGTTGCACTGTTCCAGTTGAATGTACAACCTGTAATTTAAGTTACACATTTTATTATTGTTGTGCAGGGGGCCTCCTGCTGAGTTTGGAGAAGCATGAAGATGACTGTTAGGTCTAATGCACGGAGTTTAGTTGTTTTGTTAATGAGTCTGCACTGGTACCATATCGTTTAAGCATGGGGTAATAGTAGGGGTGGGGGTGGGTGGGGGGGGGGGTGTGTGTGTCTGGGTTTATCTCATATTTTTGTCTTTTCCCTTTTTTTCAGGTCTAATTGTGGTTGCAGTTTCAGTTATGATATAAATTAAACATTACAAGTATTAAAGCTTAAAATGCGAGATTTGTTAGTTGAAATATCAAGGTTTTGGGGAGTGCTGTCAAACGCTCAAAGGTGTTTTCTCATTTAAAGCGTTTAAAGCCTGATATTGTTTTTCTGAAGGAGACCCACATGCGAAATAGTGACCAGACACGGCTGAGGTGTCCCTGGGTTGCGGAAATATTCCATTCCAGCTTTAATTCTAAAGCCAGAGGGGTTGCCATCCTGCCATTCAAATCAGTTCCATTCACACAGACCAAAATCATTTCAGACAAGGACGGTATTTGATCATTTTAGGGACTATATACCAGGTTCCAGTGCTACTTGTCAATGTATATGCACCAAATTTTGATAATAATAGTTTTTTAAATAATCTGTTTAAGAAACTACCATCTTTAAATGATGTATTCTTGGTATTTGGCGGGGACATGAATTGTGTTGTGAATTCCCAGCTAGACCGTTCTACAGTCAGCTTGAATCAGTCACAAATGGCTAGAACTCTAAGTAGTTTTATGTCCAACAATGGCTACATTGACCCCTGGAGGGATCGCAATCCAACTGGCAGACAATACTCCTTTTATTCACATGTACACCAGACATTTTCCCACATCGACTATTTTTTTATTGATGCCAGACTGATGCCCAAAGTGACAGATACTTGTTATCATCCTATTATTATATCAGACCATTCGCCTTTAACCTTGGACATTCAGTTCTCGTCTGGATCTGGACCCACTGGAGATTTAACATATCTCTTTTGTCTGATGACAAATTTCATAAATTTATTATAAGTACGATTGAGGATTTTATATCTCTCAACCAATCTTAATCAGAACCCATTTCTAAGACGCTCCTGTGGGAGTCTTTAAAGGCCTACTTACGGGGTCAGTTTATTTCATATTCTGCTCATTTGAAGAAATTAAGAATGTCAACCATTCAAAAATTATCAGCCGATCTGGAATATGTGGATCAACAGCTTGCCTCATCCACGTCTCCTGATTTGTTAAGGTGGCGCGTGGTATTGAAAACAGAGTTAGACTTGATCACAACTAATGAAGCAGAGCGGTTACTTCTACATTCTCGGGCAAAATACTACGAATATGGAGACAAATCTGGAAGATTACTAGCTCACCGATTGTGTCGACAAGCAGCCTCACGTTTAATACCTCGTGTTAGAGATGAGTCGGGGATGTTGGTGGAGGAACCTGACCTTATAAATTCAGTATTTTCATCCTTTTATAAATCTTTGTATAGTTTTGAATTTCCTTCGGATTTGACTGATATGGATGTGTTTTTGCAAGACCTAGACTTTCCGGATATGAGCACAGATGCAACTGATCAGTTGGATTCTCCACTGAGCTTACACTGGCACTACAAAATATGCAAAATAATAAGTCTCCTGGGCCAGACGGGTTTCCGGTTGAATTTTTCAAGGCATTCCATAATCAACTCATTCCGCTGTTACATGCTGTTTATGTAGAATCTCTGTCAAATGGCTCTCTTCCTTTCACTTTGAGACAGGCTATTAGCGTTCTTTTGAAAAAGGGCAAGGATCCCGAACTTTGTACTTCTTACAGACCTATCTCTTTGATGAATGTCGATACAAAAGTTCTCGCGAAAGCCTTGGCATGTCGTTCCGACAATTATATCTCAGGAGCAGACAGGCTTCATAAAAGGACGCCAGCTTTTTTACAATGTTCGTACTTTATTAAATGTTATTTACTCGAAAGGAACCGCTGCCATTCCAGAAGTTGTAATCTCTGTTGACGCAGAAAAGGCGTTTGACAGAGTTGAATGGAGTTACTTGTTTGCAGTTTTGAAGAAATTTGGTTTTGGTAATGTTTTTATATCATGGATACGCCTTCTGTATACATCACCTTGCATCAGTATCATAACTAATAATGTTCAATCTAGTTATTTTTCCTTAAACCATGGCTGTAGACAAGGTTGTCCTCTGTCTCCCCTCCTCTTTGATCTTGCAGTAGAACCTCTGTCCATTTATTTGAGGTCTTTCCCCATTTTTAGCGGCATTACGCATTCCCATGTCGAATTCAAACTTTCTTTATATGCTGATGATCTGCTATTGTATATCACAAATTCTGTAGGGGCGTGCCCTGCTATCCTTTCTTTTTTTCACAGATTCGGCTCGTTTTCGGGATACAAGATCAATGTCTCGAAGAGCGAATGTTACCCGGTCAATGCCCTAGCAATGCAGCTCTCTCAATCTGATATCCCCTTCAAACTGAATCCTTTGGGATTTAAGTATCTGGGGGTTCATGTGGCCATGTCCTACAAAACTCTTTATGATGTAAACTTTTCTCCCCTATTAACTGAGATTAAGGCTGATTTCCAAAGATGGGGTTCCCTCCCCCTTTCCCTGATAGAATTAACGTGGCTAAAATGAGTGTCCTCCCAAAATTCTTGTTTCTGTTCCAGTGCCTACCTACATTTTTATCTAAAGGTTTTTTCCAAAACATTGATTCAGTTATATCTCATTTTCTGTGGAATGGTAAGACACCTAGAGTTAGGCTGAAATTACTTCAGAATTGCAAATTCGATGGTGGCCTCTCTCTACCAAATTTCAAAGTTTATTATTGGGCTACGAATATAACCAAAACTATATTTTGGCTAAAATTGGTTAACATACCTTGGTGTCAGTTGGAAATACAATCATGTCCATCGTCCTCTTTACTGGCAATACTGACTGGCATGGCTTCAGTCAACCCCTCTGGCTTTACTAGCAACCCAGTGGTCATTTCCACATTAACGATATGGTTTCAATTTAGGAAGCACTTTAAATTTCTTACTCCCGCCATATCAAGTCCACTGTTGAGGAATTATGCTTTCAAATCTGCATATACTGATTCTATTTTCACTTTATGGCGTGATAAGGGTCTGAAATGTTTTAAGGATTTTTATAAAGATGGCTTTTTTCGTTCTTTCACAAATCTAACTAGCGAGTTCGACCTCCCACCTTCACATCTTTTTAGGTATTTCCAAATTAGGAACTGCGTAAAAATTTTATTTCCCAATTTTCCACAAATTCCTCCCGAGCAGACATGGGACAGTCTTTTATGGTTGAATCCGTCACAAAGGTCTTTAATTTCAAAAGTCTATGGTACTATTCAGTCCTACGATGATCATTTAACCTCTAGGACGAAGGAGGCTTGGGAGAAAGAGTTGGGTTTGGACTTTGATGTTGACTGGTGGGACTCGTGCCCGAATCTGTGCCCGCTTGACCTCAAGTTCAGTAGTTCAGTGTCTCGTTTAGTGTCCTCTTGTCCTCATCTTAATGTTCTGATTGGGGGGGTCAAGGTGCCCTGCTTGATAGATACTGGGTCTATGGTGTCTACCATTACTGAGAGTTGTTTCCTTGAACATTTTGAATCATGAGGGCAGGAGTGACTTAAGTCTTGTCAGTGGTTGTGACTTACTGCTGTTTTAGGGATGAATGTCCTTAGTCGTTGCTACCAGGAACTTACTGGGCAGCATGGGGCGGCTCTTTTTGATTCACCTGCCGCGTTGCAGGCTCCTAGTTTTGTTATACAGGCATTGCAGTATTGTCGTCAAGTTAACACCCAGTCCTCTGTTGATCGCGTGGGTCAGGTGCGGGTGCGGGGGCATGGGGTTTGTCGCGTTTCTGGTGGAACGATGAAGCTCATCAAGATCAAGCTCGGGTTCGGGCCCTGCTTCAGACGTACCAGTTTGTGTTTTCAGCTCATGATGCAGATTTGGGGCGTACTAATCTCCTGTCACATGACATTCCCCTCCTAGATAATGCCCCTGTCCGACAACGTTATAGGCGGATACCTCCTTCAGAGTATGAGGTGGTAAAGGTGCATATTAACCAACTGCTGGAGACGCAAGTAATTAGGGAGAGTTGCAGTCCTTATGCCTCTCCCATTGTTTTGGTTAAGAAGAAAGATGGTAGTCTACGAATGTGTGTAGACTATCGTCAATTGAACTCTAAAACTAGGAAGGACGCTTTCCCTTTGCCTCGCATCGATGAGTCGTTGGATGCCTTGGCAGGGGCCTGCTGGTTTTCCACTATGGATTTGGCCAGTGGCTACAATCAGGTCCCTGTCGCAGAAGTTGACCGGCCTAAGACTGCTTTTTGTACCCCTTTTGGTTTATACGAGTGGAATCGAATGCCTTTTGGACTTTGTAACGCTCCTCGCACCTTTCAGCGGTTGATGGAGAGGTTGTTTGGTGACCAACAATGCCAGTCTCTACTCCTGTATTTTTAGATGACATTGTGGTGTTTCTTCCTCAGTGGACCAACATTTGGAGCGGTTGGAAGTGGTTTTGAGCCGGCTAGGTAATGAGGGCCTCAAGGCGAAATTAGGAAAGTGTGCATTCTTTCAACCTGAGGTAAAATATTTGGGACATGTGATGTCATCTCATGGGGTTGCAACAGACCCAAGCAAGATTGAGGTAGTGGCGCATTGGCGCACCCCAACTAGTGTTTCAGAGGTGCGGTCTTTTCTTGGCTTTTTCTTGGCAAACCGACGGTTTGTAGAGGGGTTTGCTAAGTTGGCAGCCCCTCTGCATAAGCTGGTGGCTGAGTTGGCAGGTAATAGATCTAGGAAACGAGGGGAGCAGTGTTTTGTTAATGCCTGGACTGAACCTTGCCAGCGTAGTTTTGAGGCATTAAAAAGTAAATTGACCACTGCCCCTGTTCTTGCCTACGCAGATTTTTCCCGGCCTTTTGTTCTGGAGGTGGAGGCCAGCTATAGTGGGTTAGGGGCAGTTCTTTCCCAAGAACAAGGAGGTAAGGTGCGGCCTATCGCCTATGCTAGCCACAGTCTTAGGCCCACTGAGTGCAATATGTCTAACTATAGCTTGATGAAATTAGAGTTTCTGGCGCTCAAGTGGGCCATGACAGAAATTTCGGGAGTATTTGCTGGGACATAAATGCGTGGTCTTTACTGACAACAACCCTCTCAGCCACTTTAAGACAGCAAAACTTGGGGCAACTGAGCAGTGCTGGGCAGCGCAACTTGCTGCTTTTGATTTTGAGGTGAAATATCGCTCAGGCAGAAGTAACAGAAATGCAGATGCCCTGTCGAGGCAGCACCCAACGGACCATAGTGTGGTGGAAAGTTTGCTTCCAGGTACTGAAATTCCCCTCTCTGTTAAGCAAACTGGGGGGGTGGAGTCCATCTTTCAAGCGACGCAAGCAGTGGTTACTGTTTTGCCGAGTCACTCTGCAATGGATTTAGGTATGCTGCAAAAAGCAGACCCAGTTATTGAGGAGTTTTGATCATGTTGGAAGAAAAAGTCATATCCTGGAGTGGAGGAACGTAGACGGTTGTCCAAGCCCAGTTTAATCTTGCTGGATTCATTCCGATCAGGGTCGTAATTTTGAGTCCTCCCTTATTCAGCAGCTCTGTAACCTGTACAAGGTTGAAAAGTCTCGCACTACTCCGTATCATCCAGCCGGCAATGGCCAGTGTGAGCGTTTTAATAGAACTCTGCATAACCTCATCCGCACTTTGCCTGTTTCTAGGAAGGGTGTCCTGCCTCCCTCAGGTGCTCTTCTTTTATAACACCACTCCACATCAAGCGACTGGGGAGTCTCCACATTTTTTAATGTTTGGACAAGAACCACGCCTCCCGGTTGATTTTCTGCTGGGTAGGGTACAGGAGACCGTGTTGGGTAATACCCATGAGTGGGTTCTGGAGCATCAAAGGAGGCTCCATGTTGCGTTTGAGGGTGCACGTGAGAGGTTGAAGACTGCTGCAGAACGACGTAAGTTCCATCATGATCAGCACATTCGGTCTACACCACTGGAAGAGGGGCAGTTGGTTTACCTCCGTGAGCTTGGCACGAGGGGTCACCATAAGATCCAGGACCTGTGGAGCCCCGTGGTGTACCAAGTGCTGAAGGCTCCTAAAGAGGGTGGTGCTGTTTATATGATTGCCCCAGTTGATGAAGTAAGGTAAAGCATCGTACATCGTTCTCTGTTAAAAACCAGGATCCGTAGGATGCTCCAGTCCATGCTCCCCTCGATGACCTCCCGCCTGAAGAAGTGTTGCCCCTGGAAGAGGAGGAGACAGACAATGGGGAGTTGTGGGTGGTAGTGCCCGAAACCCTCCAAGTTCCGCCTAGATCTGTTCCTAGAGATTCAGTCTCTGTTTTGCCGGTCTCTCAGGTTACATGTGTACCTTATAGCACAGGGTCTAGGGCCTCAGAAGCCCCGAGTCAGTCATGTTCAGTGGGGACCAGTCTTCCATCCAGTTCAGTGTCCCCGACTTGGTTTGATGGTAATGGGACAGCACTTTGAAGGACCAGGAGAGCTACAGCGGGTCAGCACTCCAATGTTCATCATCTCCCATGGGCAGCAGGGGAAGTAAGTAGTGGGGTGGTGGCCCCACAGGAATCTATTTCGAATGGGATATTTGTGCTCTTTAGACCATGGGACTAATTACATTCTTACAGTATGTAGTTTATCGTCGGGGCGACGATACAAAGAAGGGGGTAGATTGTGGCAGGATAGTTTATTGTTGTGATGTCAGGTAGTAATAGCCTATCGGAGAGCACCGGTGCGTATAAGGGAGTGTCATGGTGATTGAACGTGCGTCATTTTGAGGTGCTCTTCCGGTTTCCGGTTCTGTGTTTCAACAGAGGCCGCTGGGTATTACTGGTGCGGCTAGCTGCACGGCGGTTCTGCGTTGTTCCAGTCACTTTCAGTTACCTGGGAGGTAAGAGGCTGTTAGCAGCATGGCTAAGCGGTTTTTTTGTGGTCATACAATAGGCTAATGCCGCACGTATGCTACATTGTAGTGTTTCGCAACGGAAAGAAAAGGGTCAAAAACAAACTTTGTTGCGACAGACTGTCTACCCTCAGGTATGTGAGTTTGTTTTATCCATTTTACGTGGGACGCTAGTTTAAATGCCAGGGGGGTGTAGTGTTAATTGCTTTGTATTTCCCCCAGTCAGCGTTATTTCGTTACCCGATGTCCATCTGTATCCGGTTTATTACTGAACCAGTACTGTATCTGTGATTTGGTGTGGCGGACGGCTGTATTTCTCCGGTATGCACTAGCATTTTATTTAAGGGTTTTTTTGGGGGGGTTTTAGATTTTTCAATTGCACTTACTTAATGTGCGTAATATTTTCTGTTAGGTTCCAGGGAATTTCTGCTGTTTTGTTCCGTGCTAATTTTTTGTGTTCCGTCTTAAATTGCTTTGCTCCTTGCTACATTGTTTTCTTCTCTTGTAATTGTTTACTTTTGGTTTCAGATTTGTTACTTGATTTATAGCCACTGTTACCTTCTCTCTCTGACACTGTTACTGTGCTTTAAGGCCTACCTTGAGGTAGGAAGCCTTTTGCTGAAGTCAGAGTGTGGTAATTAGTTATTCTTTTGTTACTTCATTTAATTGCTCTGTCCTGAAATCTAAGTTATATATTTTCTTAGATTGCTTTATACTTTCTCCTGGGTTTTGTAAATCTTTACTCTTTTTGTTTTGTTTATTTGGTTTTCTTGGTTTGAGCATTGTAAATTTTAACATATATTGTTTTTTTTCTGTTTTGTGTACTCTCTGCAGGAGCTGTAGGCCAAAAGGCCGAGAGGCCTGACTTTCCCTCTCTTTTCGAGTGTGTTTCTGTGCGCTGTGTGCTGTGTGACCACCGACAGAAATTTCACTGAGCACTGAGTGAGTGTGTTGTGATTGAGCACATGCATGGTGTGGATATTTAAACCTACTTATGTTTCAGCCTGTCTTGTGCCGATCAGCTGCAGCCCTGCATGAGCTTTTGATTTTACTTTTTGTTCATCCTGAAACTTTATTTTACTGGTTGTGTCAATAAACTAAATTTTATCTTTTCTTGTACCCACGTCTCCTGCTCATTCATTAATTGGTAGAACGAACTTGTGATCCTTATAGTATTGTGAGGTGATTCATATTTTCCTGGGTGAAAGTCCCAGGGTGGCGTAGTCTGTTCATTTACATATTTAGGTTTGCATATTGTGCTTTCCTTCCATTTGCCACTCTTTCACATACAGTAAGGGCATAACCTTCGATAGTGTATGCCTCCACCACACAGCTGAAGTAAGATATTATTTATTTGCAAAATATGTATTGCATTAATTGGAGAAAGGTCAGAACTGTACAGGGGAAAGAATATGGCAATAACTACCAAGTTCCTGTAATGTGAAAGTAGTGTTCGTAAATGATTGCATGTAGAGTTCTTACAGATGCGTCTCTTCCCCAAGTTTACGGCAAGTTATCCATTGATTTTCAAGGATCAGACATTCCACTCATTTAATGCTCACATGATCGACTATAGTCTGCTCCGAGCCACCTCGGCCAGGTTCGTCATTTACGGACAGATTCTCAGAGGACAATGGATGAGCATGTTCAAAATAGAAACAACAAACTATTTATTTGCAGGGCCTTATTCAGCCATTACAGGAGGCCTAAGCAACATTTACACATCAATGTGTCACAATATTAAACATCTCTGACCAAAAGGAAAAAACTGTTGCTATAAAACAACCATTAAACTAATTTAATTAAAGGTTAGTGCCCAGCAACATCTGAGAATAATGAGCATCAAAACAGTCAAGTCCATAAGTTACTTCAGAAACACAAACCTTGGCATGAAATAAACACTGAACATTTGCTTATGATGTTGAACTTTTCATATATTATTTTACAGAAAAAATAAATATGTGAATTGGTCTGAACAGAAACTGCAGTTCATCGCTTTTACTTCAGAATTAAAAAATAAATAAAAAATAAAAGCTCTATAAGCCCTCTGAGATAAAATCTCTCTAGCCCTTTCAAAACCTGGGGAGTTGCATATAGCAACATCCATGTCAAATTTGAAATTAGCATATTCTACATGGATTGGTATGTGAAGAAAATTTTCAAAAGTGTTGGCCAATGGAAATTGTGAATGGTTGATGAACTCAAGCATTGGCTTTGGATCGAAACCCAGTGCAGGATTGCGGTCCAATCCAGTAAAGAAAACAAGAATTTCTTCCAGAGAGACATCTTTCTCAACTGTAAAAAACAGAATTAGAGCAACAAGATAAAATCATTCTTACTACTGCTGCTAAATTGACAGTTGTATGGAAAAGTGATGCAAATATCTGTCTTTTGGATGCAGTGAGATGACCTAGTGTAAATTGAAAGTTTATAACAATAAAATTATTGACAATTTACAACCAAATCTGCTCTTACAAACCCACCTAGCTGGTAGAGAGTGGAATGTTTAGGGGTTAAGAAAATAGATATTTTTCTTATGGTATGGTGGACACAAAAAGAGATCCAAATTAGTGATCTTGATCCATGTCTGCTAGATATGTAAATAGGCAAACAGTTTTTTTTCACAGTAGGCATAACAGATGCTTGATGTGAAATTTAAGTGAAACCTGGTTAATGGTTAAAATCATCATCTGACAAATCTTAAAGTATTCATGCTATATTTAGAATAAAATAAATGGTAAAATGTCAGTAGGCACAAGTTACATTAAAAAAAGAAAAAATAGTGAAATGCAACCAAAACAATTTGGAGAGTAAAAAACATTTGAGTAAACTATTATTTTTATTCTGAAACATTACATTACATTCAAAACATTACAAAACATTACATTCAGCATCCTGGAGATTGTCTTGCCAAAAATCGATTGAAATTGATTACTCCCCCTTTCAGAAAGAATTATTTGGGACAGACTCTCCAGATCAGCTGCTGTTAAAGCCTTCTCAGGCTTCACAAAAAGACACATCATTTGCAGAGAGTATCTCTGGAGTGCATCTACTGTAAGACACCAAGCGTTTTTAAGCCATCACAAAACCTAGAAAAATAAACAGTTTGAATGTCTTTGACAAAAAGTCTACATTCTTACAATGCCACAAAAGTATTCCTATACATGTGTAAATGCCACTGGTTTAAGCATGGCTCCAGAAAAAAACAACTACAACAGAAAAAAAACACATTAGATAAATGTTATCAATTGAGTTGCATTTCAATGAGTAAAATAAGTATTTGATCCCATACCAACCAGCAATAATTCTGGCTCCCACAGACTGGTTATGTGCTCATGTGGTACACAGATTAATTTAAGAAGGTGCTCCTAACAACAACTGTGTATAAAAGCTTGGTTAGAATAAGACTACTGGAGCGATTATTCACAAATGGAAGAAATACAAAATAGCCATCAATCACCATTTCATCTTATGGGGTTAAGGATGATCATGAGGAAAGTAAAGGGTCAGTCCAGAACTACATGGGAGGAGCATGCGAATGCTCTCAATGCAGTTGGGATCATGGTCACCAAACAAACCACTGGTAACACAATACACCACAATGGATTAAAATCCTTCAGCACCCACAAGGTCCCCCTTCTCAAAAAGGCACATGTATAGGCCCAACTGAAGTTTGCCAATGAACAGAGAAGGATTGGGAGAAAGTGCTGTGGTCAGATGAGACCAAAATCGAGCTTTCTGGCATCAACTTGCTGTGTTTGGAGGAAGAAAAATGCAGACTATGACTGTAAGAATACCGTCCCTACAGTCAAGCACGGAGGACATACCAATGAGCCAAGTCCATTGCAGTCTCTTCTTTGGTTTTCAGTGTTACAAGCACATTATGACCTGCAATACTAATCAAGCTGGCTGCCCTAGCAACTGTATCTTCCAGCTGTGATTCTGTCTCAGATTCTAAAATCTAAAATATTACATTACATTACTATATGTACGGTACATAGCAATTACTGAGAGACTCAAGTTTTAAAAATTAAGGTGTAAGGTTATTAGTAAACTAGTAATTAATAAAATCATAGAGAAAAAACCTCACTGATTGCACCTGTGACCTTGTTTTATCATCATTTTTGATGATAAATCATGTTCAATCATGTTTGATTTTGGCCTGTACATTGTCTGGACCCTTTTAAAGACATTCAGACAAGACATCAGATAAGAAGCATGGACTCTGTCCAAGTGACATGATCTGACCAGCATGGAAGTGTCCATTGTTTTTCATTGCTTTTGATATCAAATAAATTTGAAAGTTATGACCAATGATCCATGTGAGACTAATAATAGTACAGCTGGCTTTCATGTAAACATAGGAAACCCAATTTAAAGAAGAAAAATCTTTATATAAAAAGACTTTAATGGCATAAACTGCTTTTTAATAACACAAAATGAAAAGGTATTTCATATAAAAGACCTAAAGTGCTTAAATTTTTCCAAGATTACAAGATCACTTATTTTGCCAAATCTCAGGACTAAAAATAAAAAACAAAAATATAATCTAAAAATAACTCCGTCCACGGTGTATCCTGCCTTGATGCCCGATGACACCTGAGATAGGCACAGGCTCCCCGTGACCCAAGGTAGTTCGGATAAGCGGTAGAAGATGAATGAATGAATGAATGAATAATCTAAAAATAAAGCCTAATACAAAATGAACACTATTGTCCTTGATTATCACAAATGTAAATACAAATCTACCAGTGGCCTATAGTCAATTTCTGTACAATACATAAAAAACATAAGATAATACATTATGAAAAATAAATATACAGTAGTACCTCTGGAATTGCATGTGAGGACCCTCAAAGATTCCAATATTGTCCTCGATTTCATGAAGACATAACTGGAGAACTGTCATGTCAGTAGTGTTCCCCATGCGTGTACTGAACTAGACTGAGAGATACATGGTATTTATATTGTATGAACAGTAAATTATTCAAACTCAAAATTAAATATTCTAATATTTTGATATACTGCATTTCTTTAGTTTTATGAGAATAATAACCTGTAATCATTGAAATTAAAGAAAAAAAAGCTTGAAAAGGTTTAACTTTACATGTAATGAATCTACAAAATAGAGTTCCCTTTCGAGGGAACTCAACGCTGCGTCAGTGCTGACGCTATGGGAATGCTTCTGTAAGGAAGTTGTGTCTGAAGCTCTGTGTGCACACACGCCATTTAATGGCTCAAGAAGGACATGTGACAGAGTGATTACACGCCAGTAAGTCCATATAAGGGCATCTATGTCACACTACTGCAGCTTCTTTGTCTTCAGGAAGCGCTCTGTGTATGTGTGTCAATTGTTTGTCCTGTCTAAAAAGGAGCCCTTGTGGGTAAGGCCTACACGGCAGCAGGCCAAGCATGTGCGGCCCTGCACACCATGGCGGTTTTGCAGGCCTACCAAGCTGACCTGCTTACAGAGCTCGACGGTGGTGAGGGATTGGAACCTCAGGTGGTGTCTGAGCTCCGCCGAGCCACTGACATTGCGCTCCGTGCAACATAGCAGACGGCTGGTTGCCACGGAGAGGCAACTGTGGCTCACTTTAACTGACATTAAAGATAAGGATAAGTCCTTTCTCCTGGACACCCCGGTTTCACCTCAGGGCTTGTTCGGCGACGCAGTGAGTACTGTCGTCGACAGTCACCAGGAGGCAAAACGCCAGTCGGCAGCGTTCAGAGAGTTTCTCTCCGGCCGCGGCGAGCAGCCTGGGCCATCTTCCAGGGAACCACCTCCTAGCTCATTCAGGGCAGTAAAAAGGGTTAGTGTGGCTGCCCGTGCCCCCCGTCTAAGACTAGGGAGGCCGGTCAGCATACATGGGCCCAGTCCCATCAGGTGAGAGGACCTTAGGTCCATCATCTTGGCCATGCGGGCTACAAAGGAGCCCTGATGCTCGAGGGCTGGGGTTCCTAGGAGCGCCATCTCCGGTGTTTCGGGGAGCAGTAGGGTCTGTGCCTGTTCCTTTTCCTTGCACGGATCTCCCTGAGTTGGCACCTGCCAGTTTCAGGGCACCTGGGAGGTCTGCAACTGGAAACTTCTGCCAGGTGTGTCTCAGTGGGTCCTGGATACCGTAGAAAAAGGCTACAGGATCCGGTTCTCCTCCCCAAGATGTGGAGGCTTCGGGTCTGGCCCCTGAGGGGGACCAGTTCCTATAGGCAGGACACTCATCTGAGGTGACTATGACTCTACTGAATGCTAGGGCTCCCTCCACTAGGAAGCTATATGTTCTGAAGTGGAGGCTTTTTCACCTCTGGAGCGATGAACACTGTCAGGATCCAGTTCACAGTTCCTGTAGTCTTGCTTTTCTTGGGGCCTGTCCCCATCTACTCTAAAGGTGTACGTGGCCACCATTGCTGTGAACCACAAACCTGTCTTTGGGGCCTCCTTGGGTAGGCACCCTCTGGTCTCTCGCTTTCTGCGTGGTGTCAGGCGGCTGAGGCCTTCCTGCAGACCGCACCTTTCTTCCAGGGACCTCTCTGTGGTCTGGGAGGGGCTGCTGGAAGCCCCCCCTTTGAGCCAAGGAGTCAGCCTCTGAGAGGTTTCTGACCCTGAAGTTGGCTCTGCTCCTAGCCTTGGCCTCTCTCAAGAGTGTGGGCAATTTGCAGGCCTTGTTGATCAAGGCTTTTCTGCACCTTGAACATGCCAGGATGTTGGCTGTCCAGTCATACTGCGGGCCTACTCTTCCCTGCCCCATGAGTTGGCAGAACAGGAGAGGCTGCATTTGCCCACTGAGGGCCTTGAGGACTTATGTCCAGTGCTCCAGCTCGTGGAGTAACTCCTCTGCCCCTTTTAGTCTGTCTTGGGGGCCCGGAATAAGGGTAATCCAGTTTCCAAGCAGCGCCTGGCACACTGGGTAGTGGAGGCCAATAGCTCAGGCCTATGAGGTGCGCGGTCTTGCCTTGCCTCTCAGCATCAGGGCTCACTCCACTAGGAGTATTGCCTCATCCAGTGCCTTAGCCAGGGGTGTTCCCTTTGGAGATGTTTGTGCTGAAATGTTGCAAAATGCAAAAGTTGCATTCATTCAATGCCCATCGCTGTGGAATAGGGTCAATCTGCACTCATCAGACCACAGGACCGTTTCCATTGTCCAATCCATCTGATGCAGGAGCAGAAGGAACATTGCATTGAAGTCTGCCAAGAATTCCGTCAGCGTGACCTGTTCTTCATATCGAGGCTCATTACCAGTTACAAAACATAGGTGTATGGGTACGACCCTGTGAAAAGCAACAGCGGAAGAGCCCGTCATCTCCACAAACAAAAAATGGTAAGGCAAATCCGCAGCTTGACCAAGTGCATGCTCATTGTCTTTTTCGGCATTTTCGGCATTGTGCATTGAGAATTCGTCCCCAGGGGCCAGACCATCAATAGTGAATTCTACTTTCAGGTGTTAAGGAGTCTGAGGGAGGACATATGTCAAAAAAACAAAGCTTGTGAACAGAGTTAATCTCAAAACTTTTTGATACCCCCTTGTATGCATATGGAAATGCTCTTGCTTCCATTGTAGCCCTGATTTCTACTGTCTAATTTTCACAATACAACTTCGTCAAGTGTTCACCGAGTGATCACCGTTATGTTTTTCTGACCACATTTTTTCCACAAAGTTGACAGTTCTGCACTTTCCAGGTTTTGATAACATGTTGAAGAGTTCTTCAGTAATTTTAAATCTCTTGTTTTCTTTGTTTGATGCAGCCCAATAATTTTAACCTTCTAAAATGGTGCTTCTTCTTTTTTGGATGTGTGTGTTTATCTTATTTCAACATTACTTACAAGCTCTTTTTCCTCCGTTAACAGCACCTTGTCTGGTCTGACATAAATCGACTTCTGATGAAAGAGTTTTTTCACAAGCACTCCAGTCAGGGTTTGTCTGTGGCTAAGGGATGGCTCAAACATTTTGCTACGGCAAGGTAGAAAATCTGTAACCTGAGGGGAAAATAACATTTGTGACAGCTAAAAAGATTATGTTACTTTTATGCACCCAAAGACATTTACATTCTGTCAATTATGGCCATGATGCTACATTTAGAATATAAGTTCAAAAGAATAGTTTGTTATTTACTTAAAGGTAACAGGACTTAATTACTGGTAGCAACCTTAATGCGTAAACTAACTATTTGATTTACTCAAAAACTTAGCTATGCAGGATATACAATATACTTCTATAATTCATTTGAGAATTTTGATTGTGGAACAGATCTATTATAAAAAAAGAGATGCAAGAGGTTGAAATGTACTGTAGACAGTAAAGGCTTATTTTTTAATTTAATAGGCTTATGTTAACTGCCTGAATTTTCTTTTGATGATTACTCTTCACAAGCTGCTGGGTTATAGCTGTTCACAGAAAACCACCAACTGGGCAAACCATCCATTATAATAATAATTTGTACAAACACAAAGCATAAAACAGATAACATGAAAAAAGTTAACAAGGCAGGTTAAAACTTGTATGATTATTTTTAAAATACATTCACCTGCATGCACTTTGGTAGAGTCCCAGGTGCAGCTAAGTTCCAATGCAGACTTAATGTGTCCATTTTCAAATAGCCAAGCTTTTGTGGCACGCCTTGGAACATGCATATATGTATGGTCTGGCAGGGAAAAAAAAGTTTTTGTGAAAACTTGAGCGCCAGAATGTGAATCTGCATGAAATCAGCATATAGCCAGTTAGTACAGTTTGTAGTGTTTAGGTAGTTATCTTTACTGTTTAAGTACAGGCAAATGTGTTAACAGTGAGAATTGTTAAGGTTTTATGCATTCTTTACTTCTTGTGTAATAATAGTAACACCAATAGTGACAGTAATAACATTGTGTATAACAGTAAATAATAGTAAAAGTAATAACATTGTGACTCTATGTAAATAGAAGGTTGTGTCTGTACATTGGTCAGAACTCACTCTTTCAACAACACCAGAAACTAGTCTCAGAAAAATGTATGTTTGCATGTCCAGCTAGATTTTATCACAACATCACACAAAACTGGCTGGACTGAATTGAATGAAACTTTTGCAGTACTTAGAAATCTATTTGAAGCTTAACCTGCGTTATAAGTGATATCAAAATGTTTAGTAATGTGCCAGATTTAATAATCTACTTTAAAACAAGCTACTAATAAGCTAGTTGCTCAATGTAAACAAACACCTGCACCAATAGATATCTATTAGAAAAGCTAAACTGAATATATTTACTGAAATTAGTTCATATTTTCATGACTGAAATAACAGCACTGAAGTACTATACGTGAATTTTAATGTGCTGGAGTGTATTTGGCTGATGACGAAAGAAGTACAACTTAGCGTAAACAACAAGGCAGAAACAAACTTTTCTTTATCCTCTCTTTCTCATTGAGTGTAATAAGATGACATTACAGTAGACTTAAAATATTGCTGTGAACTATGTACATTTTGTACAATTTCCTAATATTTAGCCACCAATTCAGTGGAAATCAAAACCATCTAATGTCACACCAAAAACATTTTGTGAAATTATAGTTTAAAAATGTAAGGGGTTCCTCTTTCTTGCAAGCAGACATGTACTGTACACTGGGTTTAACCTGAAATAATATCACTGATTACATTAAAGCTATGGAACTTATTTTTAGCTTTAACCTTTACCCACCAACGATGGGTACTAACCCTAACCCTAGTATTGTATAAAGTCATGTTTAGTAGCGAGAGTGGAGACGGATTCACTCACTGATTCATATTCAATAAAGAAGGCATGTAAACAAAAACAAAACACAGCTCAAAGGCAATAAAAAAGAAGAAGTTGGGAGTTCAGTTGATTCGCAAACAACAAAAATAGGCATAAGGTGAACTCTGAGCCAAGAAAAGATCCAAACACAAGCATCATTCACGGAGGGAGAAATAATTAATTAGAACAATCTACAAAGAAACTTGGACTGTAATATGAAAATGTGTTTGAAGATAATTTTTTTTCCACAGACTTTATTCTCACTGTAATAACTTTCTTTCGGCTGCTCCCGTTGAGGGGTCGCCTCAGCGGACCATGAGATCTGCACATGAACTTGACAGGTTTTACGCGGGATGCACTTTCTAACGCAACCCTCCCATTTTTCCCTTATTACTTACCTCTTCTTTTTTGGGCCCTTCCAAATGAACGGACGCAGATTGTAGACAGGGATTGATACATACGGCTCCTAAGGAGTTGGAGGGATGTTTCCTTCGATAGCATTACTTGTACTACCAGTTAGATGGCCATGAATAGGCTGGCAGAGGCCCACTGCATTTTTCTTTCCTCTGTGAAATAGTGAATAAATTTCTTTATCTGTAGTCCGATACTGAGTGCAGTTTATGGCACCACTTTTGGACGTACACGCACTCACCAATGTGTTAACCATCTCTTAATTTCTTAAAATTGCAGGAAGTAAGTTCTCACATCTAAGACGCTCTCATTCTGCCTAAAGTATATGACTTATAATATATTATAATGTAATATATATTTAGACTTTTCATTCAATATATTCAGAATTCAATCAATAGTCTCACGTTTCATTCAATATATTCAGAATTCATTCAATATATTCCTTCCTACCTTTATAAAAGAATGTGATTATTTGAATGCAAAAACACGCATGTAACTTGCACTTGCACTTGCTGCAATTCCTGACCAGATCAGAAATTTTACAAGGCTTTCTTTTCCTGTGCCCTTTCTCTTTTTGCTCCATCTGGCCGCTTTCTCTCCATCCTTCCATGATTCAAGGACGTAAATCGAACCGGAAGTCACTGACAGTCAAAACTAAGAGATTTAGATTCATGAATAGATGTTTTTATTATTCATTCATTCATTCATTTTCTACCGCTTATCCGAACTACCTCGGGTCACGGGGAGCCTGTGCTTTTTTTATTATTATTTACTATTTTATTAGTAATTGATCACTTTAGTGCATGGTCAGTCTGAACTGCTGTACCCATCTGAATTCATATGTAACATCACTGATAGAGTTGTCACTAAACTTCATACAGCAATGTGGTTTTGATAATATAATGAATATTCTACAGTATAAACCACACAGAAACACCTTCTCCCTGGGCACATTGATGATATTAGAGGTAGAAGCTTCATTGAGAATGAAGCATCAAGGACAGTTGAACCAGATACTACAACTGTCACAAGTAAAGTAACAGTTTTGCCTGGCATGATGGTGGGCAGCAGGTGTGAGAAAGTAGACCTAAAACAAACCAAGGATTTTCTGACAGCCGAAGCTCAGAGAATTGAACTCACTTCAGAGGAAAGTCTCACAGAATGAACCTCTGACCGCAAAGCTTCAGTGAACTGTGAAGAACTTTAAATTAACAGCTTTTTCAGGGCTGTAAACCAAGTCCTTCTGAGCAGTGTCTCGTCTCAGTGTGCTCGTATCTGGTAGTCGACTGAAAGACTGTAAAGAGTTTTAACATCCAGTTAGACCATTCGAATAACAAACTAATAACATGTACTAGTGTTCAGGGTTTTTTAGCCAATAAACAAATGTTCCATTAATAAGAAAGTGAGTGATTTCCACAAGTGCAAATTTTTATCAACATTACCGATTTTTTATGTACCCAAAAAACAGTGCAGTAACAGGAAGTTCTGAATTAAATGACTATTTCAGAACCGGCAAATCTGTGCTTGGGACTTCAAAATCCAATGTAGCATTTTCTTGTTGACTCCATCTGCTTTCATTTAGCAAAATTTCAAAGCATACCAAAACCGGTTTATGCAAGTCACATGTGAGTAAACCGTCGTCTCATTGCTCAGCGTGTGACTGTTTATGTTCTGGGTCTCCACTCATGTTGTTCAGCTATCAAAAAATTTGAAAATTTGCAGTTCTGCTAGCTTATTGTGCCTTTCTTTTTAGCTGTAGTAGCTTTTTAGCTTTTTAGCTGTTATAATTTATTGGTTTGAGCAGGAATCAAGGGTTTCATTGGAGAATCATTGTTCAATTCAGCTGTTTCAAAGAAGAGCCATTAAACATTATTTTAAAATGAAGCGCCATGCTTTGTTTTTGAGTTGCCATGACATGCTCATCCACAGTACACTTCGTCACAAAAGATCAATCAGACAGGTTAACTTGTTATTCATGTTGCTAACCAAAAACACTATGTAACATGGTACATAATGCAGTTCCCATCATGCACTGCTGTACAGGTTGGTTTGTTGATTCATTGGGTTCTGCTTTAAGAAAATCACATCTAGTTTGTGCCCGAAGCAACAGCAGTGATGACTAATTCTGAGAACATCTTATACAATCAAGGAAGCTGCAAGTTGACACTGAAAGCTGCACTGAAGTGTTGACCAGTAAGGTTGTACATTTATTTCTGCTTAAACAGTTGCCAGAGAAGTCCACCTCTTCTAAAATGTTTCACCTCAGCCAGCGCGTATGTTGGCAGAATAAATCCAGGCATCTAATTATTTCTGAGCCTGAAAAGGTCAGCAATTCTGTCAGCCTGGTGTCTGTGGAGTTCCTCAATAAAGCAGATGTAGAAAATGCTGATTTCCTCAGACTTATTTCAGAAGTATCAACTGCTTTGACATCAAATTCAGTTTCTATATTTAATATGGTAACTTTATTATGAGTGTTTTTTTTTTAATATAACAACACAGGCACATATTCACATTAATCCCCTCATCCATGTACACCACACTTATGGAGTACCTTATGCACTTAAATCATACCTCTACACGCACTAATATGTCCAATGTCATCTGGTGACTTCTAGCATTATGTTTTGCTTTGATTTGTTTTGTTACATTGAGCATACATTACTATTTCCCCTGAAATGAGTTGCCAACATTGATTTACTGTTTATTGCTCAGGGCTATGGCACCATCACTGTGGCTTAATTCAATTCAATTCAATTCAGTTTATTTGTATAGCGCTTTTTACAATTGACATTGTCTCAAAGCAGCTTTACAGAATACAAACATAGAACAAAATGTTTATTATATGGTTATTATAAAAAATAATATAAAGATTAATAGTATACAAAATTCAAGATTAATATTAGATATATTTAAACGTGTTTGTATTTATCCCCAATGAGAAAGGCTGAGGTGACTGTAGCAAAGAAAAACTCCCTTGAATGGAAGGAAGACACCTTGAGAGGAACCAGACTCAAAGGGGAACCCATCCTCCTGTACAGTCTGACAAAAGTTGTATTGATGCAAAATGAGTTGGCATCTCCTCTTTAGTATTGCAGAGTCTAACTGGAGCTGATAGATCTCTAGATGCCTCATGATTCTCACATAGTCGGTCTCATCTCAGTGGAGGTCCAAAATCTTCATGGCACGGAAGACAATCGGAGCTGGCACAATTTCTGTACGCCTCGGGATGGGTAGAAAGAGAGAAGCAGTGGGGAGAGATTAACATAGCTGCTGTTCATAGAATTAGCAAGCACTAGATGATAATGTGCATTTGGTCTGATGTATTAGAGCACAATATTATGGGATGTATTATGTGTACGCCTGACTAAAGAGACGAGTTTTTAATCTACATTTAAATTGGGGGAGTGTGTCTGAGCCCCGAACACTATCAGGAAGACTATTCCAAAGTTTTGGAGCTGAATACAAAAATGCTCTACCACCTTTAGTAGACTTAAATATTCTGGGAACTACCAGAAGTCCTGAGTTTTGTGATCTCAGAGAGCGTGAAAGATTGTAACGTGTTAGAAGACTAGTTAGATACATGGGAGCTAAACCATTAAGAGCCTTGTACGTAAGTAGCAGCAGTTTGTAATCTATTCTAAACTTAACAAGTAGCCAGTGTAGAGATGATAATATTTTCTTGTCCTGGTTAGAACTAGTAATGCATTACAATAGTCCAGTCTAGAGGTCATGAATGCATGAGCAAGCTTCTCAGCATCAGATACAGATAGGATGTTTTTCAGCTTGGCAATATTTCTAAGGTGGAAGAAGGCTGTTTTTGTAGTATGGGCGATATGATTTTCAAAAGACAGGTTGCTGTCTAATATAACACCCAGGCCTTTCACTGTCGTGCTACTAGTATCAGTACATCCATTTAAATGAAAGTTGAATTGTGAGAGTTAATGTGTACTAGTTTTTGGACCGATAAGTAGTATTTCTGTCTTTTTAGAGTTTAACAACAGAAAATTCAACAGAAAGGTCATCCAATCTTTTATCTCTTCAATGCACTCAGTTAATTTGGACAATTTAGCTATTTCATCTGGATTCTGATGAGATATATAACTGTGTATCGTCAGCATAACAGTGGAAACTAATCCCACGCCTTCTAATGATGATCCCTAGGGGAAGTATGTATATAGAGAAAAGCAGAGGTCCTAGAACTGATCCTTGAGGGACCTTATAATTAAAAGCCAAAACTAGAATGCTCAGGATGATAAGATCAAACAGTGAACCTGTAATTTAGTCAAATGCTATGAGACTGAATCCATTAACTGATTTAATGAGCCAACCAGTTCATTATGTTGTGCATTCCTAGATGAGTTTCTTTTAATTAGAAAACATAACATCAACTATTAATAAAAATAATTATTAAAATTAGCCTAAAGGCCTAACTGCAGTCCTCTTTACTACGCTAGATCTTGTAAATGTTTTTTAGAGGATTACCTGATCTAATTATATACAGATATTGATCCTCTTTCCATTATTCATTTTATTATACTGTAATTTTTTTATGATAATTGTGTGCTTTTTTTGTAGGCATGGCTGCTATTTTTTAAACCTGCATGAACTGTGATGCTGCCTATCTAGGCCAGGGCACTCTTGAAAAAGAGACTTTTAATCTCAATGTCCTTTTCCTTGTAAAATAAAGGTTACATTTAATTTAATTCTATTTTTTGGCTGATGCAACGTTCAGGATTGTTTGACTACTACCACAGGGATCAGGGATCAGCTACAAATATTTTGTGTAGTATCTGGATTTAAACTTGAGATCGACTACTGACAAGTAAAACACATTATCTGTACATTTATCTGACATACAATTGCTCTCAGTCCACAGCCAGATGAGGTGAAATCCACCACTCAAACTTCTCTCTGGGGCACTGCCTCAACTACCAATAAACAAACTGCCCCAACAACAAAAATTCTAGTACTGAGTCCATTAGAATATACACCCAGCTGTATTTGTTTACATTTAGAATTTAATAATTTTTTTAACTCAATCATTTAATTTGGTTCAATCCAATTTGGGTATTTGACATCAATTATGTTTTAACTCTGAGGCATGACTTTACTCTTTATTTTATTGTTTGTTATTGTTTGTAGACAGGGGAATGCTCATCTGTAGGGGGTCTGGTTGGTTAAATAACTAGACTGAGGGTTTTTAAGCAGGCATCTGTCACTTGGTCTCCAGACTCTGTCTTTCTTCACATGTTAAGTGTGCTGACAGACATGGATCTTTGTGTTCTCGGATGTGTATGTTTCCCAGAAGATGATGTGGGCCAAGTAAAAGTTTGCTTTTTAGGTTTTTGTTTGTTTTATATTTTTTTATACTGCTGTACTTGTGTTCTGTATACAGTGCTTATATATAGAATAATAACTGTTTTAATGTGTTAATTGGATTAAGGTAACAGGTTGGTAAGGTTGGTAACCATTATCCTATAATTAATTTTAGTGGTTTGTTTGTGTGAATCTTTGTTTTTTATAGCCCAGGTAGTGAGAATTTTAAGATGAAAAATACCTTTATTTATTCACGTCAGCTTCAGGTAAGACTTTGGCAACAATGAAGATATAAGTAAATTATTTTCAATTTTAGGACAGATTTTTACATTTTATGAATATTTTGCTTTAATATGAATTTTTTAATGCAATTACTGTGATTAAAATACATGTATGCTGTGAATGAACACAAGGAAACTATGTTGAAGTGAACAATACAGTTTTTCATAGCCATAACTGTTTTCATAGCTATAATCATTATGGAAAGTTATGTAGTACATTGCCATTGTTTCTTTACTTTACTGACAGTATTCACATTTAGTCTTTGTGTTTGCATTTTGCAGATGTATAAATGTATGTATAAATGAATAATTGTAGTGTCGTAAAGGATTGCTTGTTCACAAATATTTCTTTAACTCCAGTTTATTTCACTATTTGAGTTCAACTATTCAGAAAGCCTGTAGAAGAATAATTCACTGTAATCTTATTTTAATCATGAAAAATGTCTCCTCTAACACACAAACAAGAGAATAACGAGATGTTTGCCACTTCATTATGCTTCAGAGGTATGGTTTCATTTTGTTTTACTGCTTTTCTCTTCCAAGAAGACTTATCTCAGAAAGTGTAAGCTGTAAAATGTATATAGAGCATTTGTCAATGAATAATGTGTCTACTGATTATTTAAATAAAGATGTAATATGGCAATTCAGAAAAGAACAAATTTGTTAATTCATGCAGAATTGGTTGAAAAGGTTTAGTGACAGTTCACTTTGGGCTTATTTTAAGAAGTTTTTGTTTACTGCTGCTTGTATCGGTTAGTGTGGATTCTCTTTATTGGAAGAATTACGGCTAGGGACGCGGCACAAGTCAACATTTTCCCAGCCTCCTTGGAGATCTGCTGGTGCCTAGTTGGGGCACAGGAGTGCCTCTAGTAATCCTGTTTCATGAACAGATGGAAGAAAATAGAGAGGGGATTAATTACCAGACCAATTCTGTTTGATGGTCCACAACATAACAGACAGATCTCTGCGCACAGGAAATGTTTCACTGGGAGCAGGCAACTGTATACAGGTTATAGGCTTGTTAGTTAACATACATTTCATGCTCATACTTATATGTTGGTCAAAAGCTCCTGATCATATTGCTCCACTTGACTATATACAATTGTAGAAAGGACAAAATTTTATCGTTTTCTCTTGTCAACCAGAATACTATGGGCTCCCTTTTGAGTCTGGTTCTTTTCAAGGTTTCTTAGTCATTGTTTTCCCTTGCCGTCTTTTGTTACTGGCTTGCTCATTAGTTTAAATTTAAGTATTAATTTTATTCTGAATTTTTCTCTATATTCCTGTAAAGCTGCTTTGAGACAATGTCCATTGAAAAGTGCTAAACAAATAAAATCAAATTGATTTACACACTTTAATTAACTGTATTAATTTAATGAACATTTTAACAATAGACCTTGTCACAAAGCAACTTTACAGGAATCCATATGTAGAATTAGATTCCTAATGAGCAAACCAGAGGGTTTACGCCCTCAGTAGACATGAAGAAGACTTACAGAGTCCAGGTAAGAATATCCATTGAGAAAAAGATATCTCTTGCAAAAACATATGGAAGTGTAAACCTTAAGAGTATTCATGTAAGTCACAAATGCAGAACCATTAGGAAGAATCTGACAGGACCGGAGGGTGTGTCAGGAATTTGGACCCCACTGTAGTTGTTTATATGATTAATACTTATGTGCTTCAGACTGCACGCTGACTCTAAACCTGCTTTTATCTAAAAGCACTGTACGAGTACGGTAATCTTAACTAGTAAAGAGAGTGTAAACCTTTAAAGATTTAAGAATTTTTTGTGATAAGTATTTGAGAATTTGTCAAGAGATAGCATTTACTTTTAATTAAAAATAATAACAAAATCTGGCAACTGCAAGTATTGAGGCACCCACTAGAGAACTGTTTATGTTTCTAATGAGGAATTAATTTATTATAATTATGCCTTTTCATTCACAATGACCTTCCACTAGCAGTGTCTTCTATAAGTCCTCAATAATTGAGAACAATATCATGCACGCCAATCATTCAGGTTCATAAACCAGGTTAATTGGACATTAATAGCACTTACTATGTTCATTGGTTATCAAAGGAATCAAGCAGGCAGGCTCACAGTCTATCGGCATGCAACTTTAAAAATAGGACTTTGTTTGTAGCAAGGTTGTTGCTACAGTGATTTAACAATCCTTATCTGATCGGAAGAAGGATGAATGGAGTTTCTGTCTTTTCACATTACAAATGTTTTTTTGTATTTTGCTTTTGCTTTGCATGTCAGTGTACTGTCATGCAGTTCTCTGACAGTCACAATGTTCATAAATGAGAAATGTTGCTTCTGTTCTTTGCTCATTAACATGTGACTCAAAGCTAAAATTCTTTATAGACAAGACAAAAAAATATATGTAAGCTTTGTGCATAATATAGAGAAAAAAGTAAAAACACACTTCAGCAACTAAACAAAACAAAATAACTAGCCAATAAAAATAGGTAATGTAACAAACATATATATAAACATAACCAAATCAGTGCTGCAACACTGTGGTCACAATTTTAGGTGTTTAATTTAATTAATATAAATTTCATTTCATTTCATCTATTCATTCAATCATCCATTTTTTTTTTTATTCTTCCATTTATTTATTTAAGTAGACTAGTGGAGTGTTACATGTAGTGCTGGAGTCTATTTGGCTGACATGTTCTGAGTTGTAAGACTGCAGCTGTGGGATGACGGTTGTTTTGGATTCTCCCTGAACACATTACTCCCTATCCAGCTCTTCAAAAAGTGTTTTGATTTTTGAGTTCTAGATTTATCTTACTATGTTGACTGATTTATAAAAAAAATACCAAAGAAAACCTTTTGAGGGAGAAAATGAAAGACAATTTGAGCAAACATTTTATTTTGGTTGGGTCACCTTTAAGCAAAGCAGTAATTCACATTCCAGGCTAGATTCCAGAAGAGTTTGTTCGCTCTCGGCTTCATTTGTGTCTTTCTCTCCTTATTATTATGTTCTTGTAATCATTTCATGTCCTGACCTTATTTTATGTTGTGTTAGTCAGCAGTCCTCTTTTCCCCATCCTCTCATGGGATGTTGACATGTAAATATTTTACCATCCAACCATTTTAAACATTAGCTCTTTGTGTGTGTCCTGGGCAAAAGTTCACAAGAGAGAAACCATACAAAATCAAACGATCCAAAAGAAAAAAATTATTGAAGCCACAAAAGTTGCACTGCTCATGGAAAATGTTAATCTTGTGTCACAGACGTTACTCAGTATGGCGGGGATAAACATTTTCCTTCTCATGCAATTCTATCAGGATACTCGTGAGAATGTTCACAGTTTATTGTTGTTTATTGTTTTCATTCAAAGTGTTATATGAAGCTATGCAACACACAAAAAACTTCCATTGTAAATCTAGACTCATACTGTATATACTGAGTGCTGTAAATGATTCATGAAGAATAATATTTGGAAGAGGAAAATCTTCCTTTAAAAATAGCAAGGCTTTTTATATGTATAAGAAAGAATATGGGTATGATGCTGCTGTGCTTTGGAACAAAGTGTGTACTGCAACAGGATATCCCTACCCTGGTACCAATAAATGAGATTCTGTCAACAATATACTCTTACTTTTAAATATTGAAAGTATTCTTATGAAATTTGCTTTGAGGTGACATGTTACAGCAGGGAACATTCATTCCATGCAGGTTCAATCTGGTTCAATCTTGAGCTCAGTACATCTTCTGTTTTGTATGTTGTCATGTGTTCATTTGAATTTCCTCTGGGTTCTTCAGTTTCCTCCTACTGTCCGGTTATATAATACATCTACGATGCTAACATACATCCATTTCTAATGGATGAAGCCTTGGCCTGGAGGTGAGGTCGTCAGGTGGTCCCCAACCTTCACTGGGTGTTTCAACCCTTAACCACAGCACCCTCCAGTTGGTGGGTCAGCAGTGACTGGCCAGGTCACTGCCCCTCTCCTCCAAGTTTCCAGCTTGTGTCCTTTCTCCTATTCCAGAGCCAAAAGGAGGCTCTCTCTGCCGCTTCTCCCAGCTTACGAGCGGCTGCTTTCCTCAAGTGGCCTCTCAGTCCAACCTTTGTTAATAGATTCCACACAGATTGAGCTGGGAATCCACGACATCCGACTTCCACCGTCATCAGCCAACATGTCTACCCTTTGTCCCAGCAGCCTTCAACAAGTTGCTGGTATTTGGCTCTTTTCCTCTCTGCAGCTTCTTCACAGCCCTCCTCCCACAGCACCATCAATTCCACCAAGATGATCTTCCTTCCCTCCGGAGACCACATGATGATATTGGGCCTTAGAGTTGTAGCCAGTAACCCCTCAGGGAAGTGGAGTTTCTTCCCTAGGTCAACCTCCATTTCCCATCCCTTGGCTGACTGCAGAAGGTTCTGCTTGGCTCGGCTGTGGACGACAGGTCTTTGGCCTTCTTTCGCAAAGGCAATGGTGCTCAGCAATGGTCTTACTTTGGCTGGTTGTTTCTTCCCCCTTTCTTGCTTCACAATGTCTGCGAGCACTGCCAACACCTTGTCATGGCGCCACCTGTATCTCCCCTGTGTCACTGTAACCTGGACTAGGATAAAATGAAGGGATAGTATCATGGAAAAGATGAGTGAGTGAGACAGCTCAACATGACACCTGCAATCGCCCTCCTTGTCAACAAAGCCATTCCAAAATTTGGTGTGACACAGTCAGGATTGAGTCAGAGCTTATGTCAACTTAACATTAGGTCTAATGCCTTTTGCCATCTGACTCCAGATAGAATAATGATGATCACATCATTTCATTCTTGAAATTCAATACGATGCTAAGAAGGATATAGTGGTTACTGAAGATAAATAAACCTTGTGCTTATGTAGGTGAATGTAGTAATAAGTATCATACATACTGTACAATGTTACTAAACATACAGTATATATCGAAAATGACATGTAACTACATGATCTAAACCACAGTGTAAAGTATATTACTGCTATTATTAACAGCATAATTTCTAATGATCTTGTCAAATATACTTTAATAAATTCACTTAAAATCTCACAGGTACATGAAGATCTTTTTCCTGATGGCTGTTTTTTATCATTTGCCCAATTATAATCTCAATTCAAGTTACTTAAAACCCACTTTTTCCGATATCTTCAAGTATATGATTTTTGTTTATTCAATTTAAAGGGGTATATAGACTTTATCTTTCAAGGGCCAAGCTGGCAAATATGTATCCTTCTGTTGACCCATCTATACAAGATGCAGGGCTCTCAGGTTTTGAAGACAGGCAAGCGTGACATCTCCAAGCCCACCGCAAACCCCCACCACCACCACCACCAAAATAAAATAAAATAAAAAAATTTAAAAAATAAAAATAAATAAATAATCGGGGAGTTGTTGTGTTTGGTAAGGATCACTGACCACATTTTAACCAAATACAAAGTATTTGTTTAATTTCCATTTATTAATTTGTGTGTGTGTGTGTGTGTGTGTGTGTGTGTGTGTGTGTGTGTGTGTGTGTGAGAGAGAGAGAGAGAGAGAGAGAGAGAGAGAGAGAGAGAGAGAGAGAGATTATGACTGGTGTTGTTTATTGTAAGTGTTTGTTGCCTTTTTGGACTCCTTTACCATTTGTAATGTTGGCTCCCATTTAAAACAGTTCGGCTCAAGCCCAGCCATTTTTATGGTCATTTTAGGGTCAAACTGTTTCGTGTTGAGGTTTTGTTAAAACCGACCATCGAAAATACCCTCTCTAATGAATTTTTTTTTTCATTGGTTGTTGCGTTAAATCGTAGCCAGATAGTTCTATTTTCTGATTGGCTCTTTTTTGATTGGCTGATAAATGTCAGGCTCGACTAAGAACTCCAGGGGAGACGCGATTGATTCCATAGAGACAGCGGTGCGGACAGATACATTTTGGGAGCTGCAGCATATTAATTATATGATAAATAGTCAAAAAGTTTTTCTGCATGAGAAATACAATGTGTGGCGGGAGAGCGTATGAAAATACCGAAATGCGTGACTGTCACGCTCAATGTGTGACACTTGACAGCCCTGAAGATGTAACATTAGTGACATTAGCAAATACTGTATGTTTTGGCTATGTATTATTTTGTCTGATTTTTAGTCACATATTTTTTAACTTATTCTAGAATAATTTTTAAGGATCTTTTACGGATAGATCCATAAAAGATCCCTTTTGGTATTGTGTGGTCGAAAAGGAAGTGAATTGGACTGCATTGCCTTTACTTCTATTTTACTTCTATTTTATAAAAGTCTCACAGCTAAAATGCTGCTTAAGCCTAAGGCAGAAAACTGCAAAATTCAATTAACTCTTGTGGTTTTAATTATTTGACTTAAAACATCCATTTGTTTTTTAGCAAAAGCTCTATACTGGCATCATTTTACATAGTCCATTTAGTCCATGCTCATTAAGAGCAAGTTCAGCACATTATTCTTATTATTCATTTATTGTAAAGGAATAAAGAAGACCAAGGGGAGAAGGTCAAGCAGATCCCATTTGCTTGCAATTAAGTCATGCACAGGAATGGCAAATTACACTCCCATGTGGGCTTGTTGAATTGTTTCTGGAGCCATGAAGCTATATGTGGTGAGGAAGGGATATGAGCCATGAAGGAGCCATGATGGTCATGACCCTGCCTTTACAGACCCAAGGCCTGTTGATGGGTGGGTAAATGAGTTCTGGGTGTATTTATTTAGGAAGGAAGGTAGCATCTTCTGTTGTGTTGATTACTTTACAGTAGGATATTGGGAATATTTCTATTTCTTGGGTCAACTGTTCCGTGGTACCCTGAGGAAAAGTTTAAAATAATTAATGTTAGGCTGATGGCATTGATGGCCATCAATCCCCTGTCAGATATATTGGTTCCACCGACTCATTGTCCTCTAGGATGCCTTTGGAAATGAAGAGATTATGGATAATGGATATGAGGGACCACTGAACAGCATCATATTTGTAGGAGCTTAAGCAATCCAGTCAGCATTTGTCTAGAAGTAACGTGTTTTGAATCTGTATTCGTATTGCCCAATGTCTATACTTATTATTCTTGATTTTAGTATAATTTTAGTGTAATTGTCATTTTTATGGGTGTAGTGTTGGAAAATGTTAGAAACCTGAGAGCAAAGAGTGTATTTCTGTGGGTGTAATTACTGACAACTAGATAATAACCCATACCAATATATAATACTCTTGAAATTATGCAGCCACAAATGGTGTTAAACAAAGAGTTAGTGAAAAATAATATATAAAAACAAAACAAATGGATAAGAAGGTTGTGTGTTACTCTTTAAGTCAAAGGGGTTTGACGTGGAACTTCTTTGGACAATTAAGGAGTACTTCCTAAAGCGCTTCTACTGTACACTGTAGTAGGGTTCTACATATAACTTATATGGTTTAAATTCAATTAAATTAATTTCAAATGACAATTAAAAATTCTCAATGTCTCAAAGCAGGTTTATGTAAGTATAGTAACAAAATAAAATGTTTAAAGTTTATCACATTGGGATAGGAGGGAACACTAACAAAAAATATGATGATCATTCCACATTACATCTACTCTAGTATTGTATCAATTTCTGACTATTCTATCTGTATTTCTAAATGGCCTGAATGTAATTAATTGGGTTGATGGGCTTATTAAACTTTCTGCACTTACATATTTTGGGTTAACCAGAAATAGGTTAGATGTTTTACATGCAAAGCTGTATTTAGCACATCTGCAGGGTCTCAAATTATATAAATGAGAAAGTCCCACTCACTGCAGTTAATAAGGTCTTTAGTTATGACCTTCAGATTTCTTTGGAAATAAATATGGTCTGTCATCTGTTGTCTATTGCCAGTGACTTTAGAGTCTTTTAGAGACTTTATCTACATCTGTGAAACATTGAAAAACCTCTCTCGAAGTTAAAGAGTGAACATAAAGAGAGAACATAAAAAGAGCTACCCAAATCGAATCAGACGCTAGGTCCACTTTTTTTTACTGTAACAAAGTATGAGAAGCTGCTTGAAACCTTTTAAACGTTAAGGCAAACAGAATATAAATTAAATAGGCAAACAGAATATAAATTAAATAGGCAGTGCTAACAAAAAACTAAAGCAACTAGAGCTAATAATAGATGAATGATAGCTATGAGCAAAACGCTAGATAATAGGTAACAGAGATACTCTAGGCTAGTTGAAATACTGGAACTGAAGCCACTTAGGCACAAAAAGTAGAGCAAGATAAGATTTTATATGTTTTATACAGTAGTGACTACTGTATAAAACATATAAATTCTTGTAGATGAATTGGTAAATAAAACAGAATTGAAAAATGTTTTATTTTTCCCATGACTTTATATCTTTAAAGATACAGTATAGAGTAAAATATAAATGAATTGATGGACCACATACCACATGATTGTACCACTAGTACAGATGATTTTGACTTGATGAATTTCCTATTGAAGGAAAGAGACTAGTAATTTTTACTTAATTCCAAAATGTCCAGACTGTACGGCACTTTTTTTTTTACCCCATTTCTCTCTAATAAACATAAGCATGGATAAAAAATAGGCTTTATAAATAAAAATCATCTCTTTCTGCATACTTTATATGCGAAAAACTTTTGCTTTACAAAGCTGACATCCACATCTTGACTAGGGATTTCTATAGGACTAGAGGAGGAATGTGCTCTGATACATTTGGGAATACACTGAATGATGGCATGCAGCAGGGATTAAACAGCTCCCTAGTTGTATACTCCAGATGGCTTCCTAGTATTCATTCTCAATTCTCTGTATTCATTCTAAGCACTGGACCTTTTTCTCTGCCAAATTAGTGCTGGCTCTCACGTGTTAAATTATGTTGAAAGAAATTGCCGTGACAAATGGAGTTGGTTTATAATTCATGATTTCATCCTCTGAAAAAACATGTTCCCTAAAAGCAGCATGTGCAGATCTGGCATTTGCAACACCTCACCTCACCCGTTGGCTTTTACAGCTGCTATATACATTGATCATCCCATCCTCTGTTTTAATTCTCCAGTGTTATTTCCATTTAACAATTACTATTATTTGTGTTAAAAAGGGTTTGGGCTGGCTTGCTGTCTATATTTTTTGGATGTAATATTTATTTAATGTAATTAATATGAAATGAATTAGGCAATAAATAAACCATTTAAACTTGACAGTATAATCTGTATATAAAATGCCCTAACTTCTTTTCAAATGATATAATTCAAAGCCAGTCAATCAGGGTTTCTATTAGTTAGACTTCTTATGCATACCACAGGATTGTTTAAGCTTAAAGGATTTTCATGAATATTAAATGGCTTGTGTAAAAACAATTTATGAATAACTCCATTTGTATTTATCTTGATATATGTGGCCCACTGTGGGTAATATATCCCATTAAAAAGGCAGACTAACATGCTAATGGAAAAAAAATAAAAAAATTCAGGAATTTAATTACAATAAGCTTCTTTGGTTGTCTGTCTGGGGAACATTTACAGGTTTTAAGTTGAATGCTACCCCAGATATTCCTTTAAGAGAAGGTGTCGAATACAGTAGAGCCCATTAACATTGCTAACATAAATGTCAGTAGAATTTAAAACATTTAATAAACTTTCCCTGACCCTCATGTTGTTCATCTATCACACAGCAATATATGTGCTTCATTTATTCTTAATCTTATTGATCATGAAATGGGTTTGGGTTGGCTTTCTGTCATTATTTCTTTATTTTTGTGTTTAATTGAATAAATAAGGGGGGCACGGTGGCTTAGTGGTTAGCACGTTTGCCTCACACCTCCAGGTTTGAGGGTTCGATTCCCGCCTCCGCCTTGTGTGTGTGGAGTTTGCATGTTCTCCCCGTGCCTTGGGGGTTTCCTCCGGGTACTCCGGTTTCCTCCCCGGTCCAAAGACATGCATGGTAGGTTGATTGGCATCTCTGGAAAATTGTCTGTAGTGTGTGATGGCGTGAGTGAATGAGAGTGTGTGTGTGCCCTGCGATGGGTTGGCACTCCGTCCAGGGTGTATCCTGCTTTGATGCCCGATGACGCCTGAGATAGGCACAGGCTCCCCGTGACCCGAGGTAGTTCGGATAAGCGGTAGAATATGAATGAATGAATGAATGAATGAATAAGTAAACTTGACAGTACAATTGTATGATTGGATGCCAATAATGGTTACGTTAATTAATCTTTGGAGTAATCTTAGGCACAAGTAGGATATAAACATTTACCAGACAGCAATCACAGAGAATTAAATACAGCTAATAAAAAGTGGGGAAAATCACATGATGCTGATCATGCTGCTTTCTTCTCTCAACATGCTCCATCTGCATTTAATCAACTGATTAAAACTCCAGAACGTTTTTACTTCACCTCTTAACCTCTTAACATGCCCTTTCATCATCTTCCTTTATCACATTCTTTCATGAAAAGCTTTTTTAATGTCTTTCCAACGTTGCACTTTCCATCTTCCCTTTATTTCCGCCTTAAGATGCTTTTCTCTTTTTTTTTCTGCAAAAGAAATTCTGCAGCTTCTCTAATCCAACAATCTTATCACCTATTCCCAAGGTTCCAGACTGTCTGTCAAGAATTCTTTTCCATTATTAAATCTGTCAAAGATTACTATATAACATTTGATTATGAAATGACTGCCTTCAAAACAGTTATTCCAATCCCATAAAAAAAAAAACAGACAGTGGGCACTTACATGCATCTACTGTATTGACCAGCATCACTTCTCCCTTCGTTCTAGTTATTGAACATGCTATATAAAATCACAGGTTGTTATTTCTAACCTAGAACAATCTTATGGATCCTGATCACTCTGGCATCATAGTGGAGCACTCCACAGAAAAAAATCTTATAGATATTACTGTGAAGCAAAATTAAAAAACATACAAAATCATCCCCAAATAGCAAAACACTTTTCAGGTGGATTCAGCCAAGATATATCATATTATATTGGCTGGTACAATAAGAGGCCCAGTGGCCAGATTTACAACATATCTTTTCTTCAATTATTGCATGTATCACTTCTGGAAAGTTTTCATTCTTGCTTATCTTAGGCAATCTGTTGTTTTTTTTCCTTTTATGTTTAATACTCAATTCACAGTGTTGTTATTAAACATCATTGGCAATTAGTGTATTATAGGTTATGACAGCACTCAGAATGCTCTCCTCATGTTAAAGGTAAAATGCAAAAGAACAATGTTCTTTATGAAATCACTCAAACATCAACTGAAAAGTGGTTACTAAGAATGAGTAAACTGTGACAGTTTGGAGTGGATTAGCCTTTATTTCACTGCTAATTGACAATGCTAACATGAGCTTACCTATTAGGATTCTAAAATCATATTGATACATTATTGGTCACTGCTAATTATTGATGATAGCTATTATCTAACACAAGCCAATCTTGAAGATCTTAAAGATCTTAAATTCCATATTTATAAATCTAGGGTTAATTGTTGGCAGCCATTAAGCTAACATGACAGTCTTCTTGTGAGGATTTAAGTGATAATCACAACTGTATATGGTATACCCTGCCAGTGTTAGGTATTAGCTAAAAGCATTCTATTTTAAGCAATTGTCATAAATGTTCTTAATCTCTCTTTATTATATTGTCTGCTAAGCACTGAATTCAGCTGTCAGCTTTATCTACCTATTCCTATTAGCATTTTGTAAGTAAGTATTTATTTAGGTCATGGTCTAAGGTAGCTAACATTTGTTTACATGGAGTTTCATGATTCCATCAGGTATATTTAAGTTGGTCACATTCTGAAGATATAAATTTGTGTCCAACATTCTCTGTGATCATTATGACTCCGGGCTAAAGTCTAAAATTGCATTGCTTCAGGTATTTTTATATGCATTAACAAGCTCCTCCCTGCCATTAAATGACTATATTTGCCATAGGTAACTCCACCCAGACTCTCCACAGGTGATCCACAATGACCATTGGTTGTTTATTTTCTGTTTTCTCAGAAGATAAGATTCAAAAATTTATACAACTGTTCAAAAGTACAAAATGGTGCTAGGGAGCTAAGAACATCCTGCACATACTATGATATTGCACATGATGTGATATTGCACATGCTATGATATTGTAAATGGTATTATATTAGCATACATATGGTACTTATTGTGAAAATGGGACAGCGCATAGTGTGCTGCTCACTATGATATCTGGGACGGTGTTCTGCAGCCTCACATACTGTGGTCAACCTGTTAGGAAGTTGATAATACAGGTCACCAGAGGAGTATCCTCTCCCAAGTCCTGTAGCTTATCACTGAGGATTGCAGGTAGTGATAGTGGTTGAAAGTACTGGAGAAGACAAAAAACATGACTCTCACAGTGTTGCCTGTCTCCTCAATGCCTGTGGGTATGAGCTTAGTTTTGCAGGAAGATGATAGAGTCCTCTACACCAATATGGAGCTGATGATCGGACAGCAGCGGGTTTGTTCGATTGTTTGTTTTGGAACCAGGCATGTTGTTTTCCACAGTACAGGTACAGTCATTATTCAAATTCAAATTCAATTTATTTGTATAGCGCTTTTAATAATTCCAATTGTCTCAAAGCAGCATTAGAAAAATATAAAAACAGAAGACAGAAAAAAAATTATAATAATAAATATATATAATAATAATAAGAAGAAGAAAAAATAAGAATTAAAAATAACAAAATGAATACATACAATTAAAGTTTCAAATTAATTTAAAAATATTAATTTAAAATTTAAAATACTATATATCCATCCCTATCCCTAATGAGCAACCCAGAGGTGACGGACGCAAGGAAAAACTACTTGAGATGATATGAGGAAGGAACCTTAAGAAAAACCAAGTTCAGAAGGGAACCCATCGTCATTTGGGTGACACCGGACAGTAAATATAAAAAATGTAATATGTAAATGTGTAAATGTAAATAATGTAATTTCTACAACAGTTTATAATAGTGCAACCGAGAGCTTCTGAGGAACTAATGAGTCAGCGCAAACTCTGAGTTCACTACAGACCTAACACTAATTTCTTCCTGTCAAAGTCTTCAAATGATTGCTGATATGAATTATGTCCAGGATCAGGTGGAATATGTGCTGAAACACTGCACACAGCTGAGTGGCACATCCTCTGAGTACTCTGGGGCTAAGGCCGTCAGGGCCTGCAGCCGAACCAGAGCAAAGGTATTTGAACTCTCTCCTCACACCCTCTACGGTGATGTTGAGTGGAGACACGGGAAATGAACCTATGTAGCAGGCAGGGGAGAGTTCTGCATGGAAAAGACAGGAGTCATTGTAGAGAGATGATTTACTTGAGGAGGGAGGACAGGGCTGGGGTTTTGAAGTAAATGGGTGTATAATGGAGGGGGGAGAAGGAGAGTGTTGTACTTGGAATTGAGTCATAGGAGGAACTATGGAGTGGCTGGTCAGAAGCCACATTCTCATACTTGTTTAAAAAAACCCATTTACAGATTTGTTTTTGATCTCTTTTGTCCTTCCTGCCTCGTGTATTTATTTTATTTTTTTACCATACCCATGGTTTAGCTAGTATATCTGGTGACCATCCTGATATGGAGGGCAGCTTTTGAAATTAAATCCCAACAAACCGGAGCAGCTGTACATTACTGGAGATCCAGTATCTGCACTAAGGCCACTCAGGCCATTATTCAATTCCTTTTCCACTTCAATTCTAGATTACTGCAACTCTCTTCATGCATGTTGCAAATGATACAGAAAGCTGCTGCATGCTTTGTTTTTTTTTTATCTTATCAAATTCTCCCACACCACATGCTTTAACTCCACAGTCTCTGCTAGATTCCTGTAACAGCCCAAATAAGTCTAATAACACTCATGCTTATCTACAAAGCAAAAGACAGGCCCCCACCTTCCTGGATGCACTTTTGAAAATCTGAAAATGCCTGAAAATGTCTGAAAATGCCCTGATTCACACATCAAATGAAAAAAACAAGCTCTACATCCTGCATCCTCCTATTTATTTGGTTTAATTATGAGATTATATCTTTTCATAACGCAACACAACACACAGGCTTTGTACACCATATTGAAATGTCACCTGACCTGCAGTGGGATCTTGGCACATATTAGAGAAAACAGATCTAGGCTCTTGTAATGAAAAAATGATAGCAAATGGATGCCAGAGTTCTGTACATTAACATATTTGTATGTATTCTTATGGGATGAAGCTTTCTCTTACAAAGGCCCACACTTATGGAACAGTCTTCCAGTTAGTGTTTGGGTCATCTCTAGTGTTTAATTGTTTTTGTCTTAGGTAAAGGAGCAGATGTGGAGGCTTCACAGGCATAGAGTGTTTTGGTGAATCCTGGTGGCTTACATCGGGTTAGAATTTTCCTCACATGGCCCCACATGGTTGTGATAGCAGCACTTAGAAATTATGGCAATGGTTTTGGACTACAATTGCCCATTGAAGACTACATAATTACCATTTCTGACCATTTAGTGCAAATGTATTAAAGAGAAATTATATATAATAACACTCTCCAGTGTCACCCAGATGAGTTCCTTTTAAAATCTGGTTCCTCTCATGGTTTCTTCCTAATAATACATTAGGTAATTTCCTCACCAACATAACCTCTGGTTTGCTCATTAAGGATTAATTAACAATTTACAATTAATCCTACAGTAAATGTGTATATTTCTTTAAGGCTACGTTGTGGAATGAATTGAACTGAATTGAAATGGAAAAGATACAGGTAGCATTAAGAGGTGCACTATTTAGGTTGTATTAGGTGTCTTTTCCGGAAGGTTTGCCTAAAAGCTCCATATTGAGATTAGGTGTGTGGTTCAGGTTGGCAGATTTCCAGGAAATTACCATACCAAATACATAAAAAAATAGTAATAATATATGAAATAAAAATTAAAGATTCAGGAAGTGAACAAGGAAGGTGCATTTTTGTTTCTTATTTATTTCCTCTGTATTCATGTGGGAAATAAGTTATCAATGAAGCATGAACATTTTTAGTTTATTTATAGAGCTTCTGCTCTGTGTAGCCCACACAGACTGCTCTGTGCACAGGTCAGAATACCACTGCTGGGGTTTCCAAAAATATTCCATGTAATGAATTTTAAAAAATATTTTATCTTGTACATTAAGTGAATGTTCTATCATTACATAAATATTCTCCTTCATTATGAAATGATAATCTGCCTGGAAATTTTTGGAAGCAAATTTTTCTGATCTGCCTGCCTTTGAAGCATGGGCAAGATGCGCTTTGAAAAATAGTTCACTTACTTGGTCACATTAGATTGAAAGCTTGTACCAGATATCTGAGTTGAGTAAAATATTTTCTGCGAATTATTTGTTAGAATTTATGAATGACTTCTTTTTTCAGCATAATCTGGGGTATAGTAGTAGCATGCACATATTGACCAATTTTTATAAACTTTGGCAACCTTGTTTTTCAGTACAATCACAAGAAGAAAAAAATTCGAGTAAAATAAAACAAGACGTAGATACCAATTGTAGTGAAACATTTGGCCAATTCTGCCTTCATTTATTTGAACAATTGTAAATCACTTCACAAACAAACCAGTATCTTCATGTCTGTGGCAAATTTGCATTGTGATTGTTCAGTTATACCTATTGTTGTAATAAAGAATACATTAATAAAATTCCCTCTATCAACATAGGCAATGTTTACACAGCTCATTTCACAGTAGCTCAGGTAACTGGGAAAAATTATCAAAAATGAAAAAGGCAATGTTTTGAATGTAGGAGAAATTTACACGTGTTATATTTGCTTAAAAAAAAGAGAGAGAGCTATCTAATCAAAGAACCCTGTATGCAAAATATTTCATTCTACTCATGAAGAAGCCTCCATAGAATACTACAAAAAAACAACATGATTTTCTGGACTGGGGAACATTTCTATTTTAAGGAACTTTCATTTAGACTTTAACATCTGGGATTTGTAATTATACAGTGCAAAGATTTTACGCCACCTAAAATGTTAAAAACATTTATGTGGGCATCAAGTATATATGTGGGTAATATTCTATATGTTAAATGCACATTAACATCAATACAATAAAGTAATAATATTTCTTTTAATTATCAATCTTTTTTTGACATTTTGCATTTTGAGAATACAGGATGGATTCACAAACTTCTCTTCTTCATGGCACACCAGCACACTCTTTATTCTGTGTTTGATCACTTCCACCACTAGCACAGCTGATACCAGACACTGGGGTGCCATATGAAAAGGTTTGAATGCACACTGACAATCGTTAAGTATTACATCAACAAGAATATTGTTAGTGAACAGTCGCTGACCAAACCTTATTACAGATGTAATCTTCATATTGTCAGAAAAACTAAAAATCCTAGAAACTATGAATGCAATTTGAGATGCAATTGAAAAAAAATACATTTCTGTCAAGTATCATTGTCAATGCTTCAGCTATGAGAAGTCTTATAGTATATTTAGCAAATTTGAAGGCCATAAACCATGGTGAGGGTCATATGATTTATATATGACCACCCATGATCATAGGGACCACCCATGATCATAGGGACCACCCATGATCATAGGGAATGACATTTCAAATCTAAGATTGTTTTCTATAGACATGCCAGCACACTGTGTGTATAGCTCCATCACAGTCTTGGTAGTAGTGTTAATTTCGTCACCTATTTTTAATTTAGTCTTAGTCTTAGCCTTGTGCCAAATGTCCTTGTTAGTTTTAGTCATACAGTATTTAGTCATTCACATATCTTTTTTGTTAGTCTTAGTTTTAGTCGACTAAAAGTCTCGGCATTTTAGTCTAGTTTTAGTCAAAAAATTGTAGCTTGACCACATCTGGAATCTATTGTAAGAATAAATACAACGAGGCCTCATTAAATGCAATAATATCAGGAACACAAGTGTTATAGTGGAAATAAATAACTTAATGAAAAGCCTAAGATCAAAACTGTAGGGGTGTGTATGTATGTGTATATATATATATATATATATATATATATATATATATATATATATATATATATATATATATATATATATATATATATATTGCACACACCATTATTGATGATATTTGGAGCAATATTACATGTAATTGTTAAACTTGATTCCCTTACATATACATTTGCTTTTAAGCCTAATTATTAATTTTGATTATGATGTGATTGTGACAGAGGCTTGGGAAGAGGTTTCAGGTTGGGGTGCTGAGTTTTTCTGTCACCACTTTTGAATAAGAAACAATATCAAGGCTATAAAACTTGTCAAAACTCCGCGAATCACAAAAGTATCAGTGAGAAGTTGAGAACACTCGTTTAAACAGTGCATACACTCAAACTTGACTGCACATCACATTTTTTACTTTAATGATACTGCTTTTAATCGTAATGCAAAGACCGGTCATCGGGACATAAGCTGTCATGTACAATAAAAGAGCCTGCGCAGCGACAGGAAATATAATTTAACACAAAAAGCTGCCTAGACCAGGGGTGGACTTGCGCTCAGGAGTTTTTATTTATTTGTTTATTTATTTGTTTGTTTGTTTGTTTGTTTGTTTGAGCGGCGTGTGGACGAATTCCTTCTACGCACACACTATTTTATTTCTTGATAACAGACTGCTGCGAACTATAACACACCGTTGCCATGAAAAACAGAGCGTTGCCATGGACACACAGGATTCTAACCGTAGAGACGGAGCGCACTATTTTCTTTAACGGAACCAATACAATCGTTTTTAAATCAATAAACTCCTTTTTAAATCATCATTTTGAGTCAAATTATCGATTTATTTGGTAGGTAGCAATATAATAAGCGGGATCCGCTTCACGGACCTGTAACTTGAGCAACAGCGTGAAGCCGCGAACTCGTGCTGAATATTTTAAAGGCGTACTGTAACAGCTGATGAAAAAGCAGAGACAATTGTAGACGAAAATTAAGAGATTTTATCTTAGTTTTTATTTTATACAAAACATTTTCGTCTTCTTTTTTCGTCAACAATAATGCATGTTAATTTAGTCTTAGCGTTTTTGGACAGTGGTGCAGTCTTGTCATCGTCTCGTCTTAGTCATGAAAAAAAGGTTGTTGAACATATTTCGTCTCGTCTCGTCTGACGAAATTAACACTACTTGGTAGATTTCTTTTATGATCCTAATAAATAATTAAGCATTATCTTTTTAATCTAAATTATAGTTTAGAATTTATAAGTACCTATATCTCTGCAGCTTGAAAATACCATATAGAGCATCAGAATTAAGATATTATCCAGTCGATAAAAAATTGTAAGTAATATTTAAAAACAATATTTAAACAGCTTGTTTTTTCTAGGGTTTGACAATGTATTAAGCCAAGAAAACATAAAAGAAAACATATTTCTATGTTCATGTTATCGGCCTTAATTTCTTTAGGTACTTCTATTAGTCCTTCATCTTTATATCACTTTCTTATTTGTTTTATTCTCTTCAATATAAGCAGTGATCCCAATGTGTAAAATGTGGTACAAAGATCTTTTAAAAGTGAAAACTTTTTTAAAATATATATATAAAATTCATCCTTACAGTACCTGATGTCAGATAATAAAGTCTATAAGTAAGTTTGTAAGTATGTTGGCAAAAGCAATGATTTCAGCACAATAACCAAGAGATTACGATGAGTAGAGCTAGAGTGAGAGGGACTGTTGTGGCTGAAGGAGCAGAGCTGCTGCCTGAGGGGCAATGGTCTTTGTTCAGGCCAATGCAGCCTGCATAAGCCATGACATGGGGAATGTAGTTCTGCTCTTGCACTCCATGAAGCAGGTGTGCCATAGGCCCTTTGGAGAAAATGGCAACATCTTCACCTCCATGTGTTTCCATGCGTAACGGAACAGCTGCCTGTGCTTGATAGTTGTTTTCCTCTGAGGGAATGAAAGAAGTAAAGAGGGATATTGGTGCATAATATCCAATTTTAAGGTTTACAATCATTTTAAAATAGTGCAGAACTACAAAGAAAGAAAGAAATTTCATGTCAAGCATCATTGCAGATTTTGGTATTTCCTATATGTCCTCCAACAGAAAGAGAAGTTAAAGAGCTCTGACAAGAATTATAATAAGGTCATAAAAAGACACACACACAGACCATTTCTACTGAAAACTAACAAAGAAACATCACTTTTAAAGGTTCAAGCATTTATCAGAGCAATTTAATGACTTACGATAATCCACAGTGGAGACGTTGACCCTGGAACCATTGATGAGCTTGAACCCAGGACCATTTCCATACAAAATGGCTGTGAAAGGCTTTTGATCAACATCACTCACCATAGGTGCCAGTCCTGCACACACACACACAGAGAGAGAGAGTGTTGGAAGTCTGAATGACACTTTAAACAGCACTGAGTACGTTATTCTAGTCAAACACTAACCGAAGATGGAGTTTCCTCGTGGTGTGTAGCCTCCAAAGTTGAACACATGCGAGTGATCAGCAGTAATAACAGTTAGGGTGTCATGGGTGCTGGTGAGGAGATCAGCTCGACCAATGGCACGGTCCATTTCTACAGCTTCATACAGGGCTTGTTTGGCTTTGCCTTCATGGTGTCCATGATCAATTCTCCCACCTGCAGCGGGGCAGAGTTGAAAGTTACAGCACTACATCATTAGCACTATAGCCAGCCTATAGCATTAGAATTATGTGCATAGTTCAAATTACTCTTCAAAATTAAAAAAATCTGCTAAAACCCACATGGCAAAATGGCCACACAGATATCCTGAAACCATTGAAATTCACTTAATATTCATAAGAACAGGCTCAGATTGTATTTATTTACAATAAACAGATTTTATTTAAGACATTATATAGATAATAAACAATCTAGATAAGAGACTGCCTGAATGGTGACAGCAGTTACCATAAAATGCTTAAACATTGATTTGTTAATAGTTATGCATTGATCCATTCAAGTAGTTATGTTTAGTTGTGTTGTGGCCCATCAATAGCAGTGATATTTGAACCGATGAGAAATCAGTGCAGAGAGAAAATAAACATAGCTCTTTTTTCTTTCATCTTTAAGCATTTTCTTTTGCCATCATCTTTCTTTTTGTTATTATATATGGGTAAACGCTTTAATGGAGCAGTGGTGAATAAAGCTGGATAATCAAGTAATAGATATAAAAAAAAACTCTAATTAAAGTCTGTAAATGCTCTTATTTCTCACTCTGTAGCTAATCTTTGGTTTGAGTTTCTAAGTAATTAACAGACTTAAATGTATGTGATCTGCTACAGAAGCTAAGCTTGTTCATGTTTAGAAAATTGGAGTTACATATATTAATCATCTCTACTACCTTTTCATTTCATGGTATACTCATTTCATGGTATCCTCCTGTTATACTCTACTACCTTACTTTAAATACATTGTGAAACCAATGTGGTCACTTGAAGGTCCATGACTCTTTCACCTTCTACTAGCAAATAAAAACCCTTAGGGTTTTTCCTGAGGATCTTTATAGCCACGTCCACCATCTCGGTGAGGGAAGGATCAGCGCTGATATTCCTCTCCAAGTCATAAGGCAAGTCTCCTGGCTCAAACAGTCCTAAATCATTGGTACAAGAAAGAGGAGGACATTTTTAACACCTAAACATTGTTAACTACTCTGGATAAAGCATGCAAGTGAAAAACTCACCCAGTAGATATTCAACAGAAGAGGGATTTACTGAAAGAAGATCCCTTTTGTTCCAAACATAGTAACCCCTCTGTAAAACAAACAAAAAAAATGTTATTTCCTTTTATGTTACATGTAGAATAAACCTCCAGCTTATGGGAGATTTGTGGCTAAATGACAGTTGTAATTCCTCTGGAACATGTGCTGTTCATATGTGATAATACAAACAAGACAGCTCGACAGAACCAAAGCTCTTCAGATCACATACCAGACAGTCAGTGAACCATGTAAACTAGTGAACTAGTACAAAGGGTGAAAATATCTTGCAAAGCATCAGCAATGGTAGAAGTAATTCAAAAGCAGAAACGTGTTTTAATAGAAGAAAAACAGATATTCTTTTCTTAAATGTTGCTCTCACCTTGTCCTTCATTTTGTCAATCCATTCCTGAATCAGATTCCGGCCATCTTTGCGTGTCCCACTGTGCTTCTTTTCACCAGGGTATTCCACATCCGACATGTTTTTAGGAAGCATGTACTTTCGTCCACCACCCATGATTACCTGTCCACCCAAACACAAAGGAAAGAATCAAAAACTAAAGAGCAAAACTAGAAAGGAACCTTTCCAAATATACTCCATAATCCTACCGTTCAATACCCAATATATAGTACAGAAATCTGTAAATGACTACCCACATAAGCCATTTATCAAGTGAAACAAAGGATGCATGGGTTAATACATTAATATTGGGAATGTTCTCCATGAGTTGTCTGGCGATGTCCTTACAGCCCTCCTGCACTGCCTCAGCAGGCATTTCTCCATCTGAATACCAGTCACGTTCCACACAGTGGGCATACGCTGCACTAGGGGTGGCATGGGTCACTCGTGTTGTTGTTACGATGCCCACAGATTTCCCTGATGAGCACAAACAACAGAGTGCACAAGTATGACCACAGGTTCTGTATTTGGTTTATGCATTAATTAAAAACTGAACTAATGATTCGAGAATAAATTGTAAAAATTGAAATGAAATCCTCAAATGAAACTTTAACTTTTCCTGCAGGATACACCCTGGACGGAATGCCAACCCATCGCAGGGCACACGCACACTCACACTCACGCACACTCACGCAATCACACACTAGGGACAATTTTCCAGAGATGCCAATCAACCTACCATGCATGTCTTTGGACCGGGGGAGGAAACCGGAGCACCCGGAGGAAACCCCCAAGGCATGGGGAGAACATGCAAACTCCACACACACAAGGTGGGGGCGGGAATCGAACCCCGAACCTGGAGGTGTGAGGCGAACGTGCTAACCATTAAGCCACCGTGCCCCCCCCGCCCAAATTATTATTTTTATTAATATATATGTATATATATTTTATTACCTGAGAAGTATTTTATTTATATATTTATTATACATATTTTATTGCTGTAAGAAAGGCAAGGAAAGAAAGGTCTCCGTAATATAGTTTTTTTTATATAGTTTGTGTGTGTTTCCAAAATATTTTCAAAATAAAGAAAAACAGGACAAAGCTGTGCAGTTTGTTTCTGTGTAAGTTTATGAACAAAATGATCGGAACACAATTGTCTGTGATTCCGGGGGCACCAGGTGAAATCTTGCCTAGGGCAGCAAATTGGCCAGGGCCGGCCCTGATTGTAATATACTGCATATTGCAATGACAAGAAGAGGGAAGGTGGGGTTATAAACTGGACATTGGCTGTACATCAGAAATAGAGGTATGTATAATTATTTCCCATGTAAAGTCTAAGAAATAAGGAAATTGACACTACCACCATCCTCTCCCCCCCCCCCCCCCACACACACACACACCTTTACAATGGCTCATTCTTGGACTAGTTATATTCTGTGGTTTTTAGATGAAGAAGGTACAGCTGTAACTATTAATCTAAAACCACACAAAACGTGCTGATGCTGAATGATTAAATCTTGTCAGCTTTTCAAGTCATCACAAGTGTGATAATCTCTCAACATTATTTTCTTAAGGCTAGGACATTACTAATATTTTTCTATTAAATAAATCTATAGTTGTGAGCTGCTGCTGCACATGCATCTATGACTACTAGACTCTCTTTTCTGCTCCTTTTATTTGCCTTCAGGAAAGTGTTGAATTTTTCGCTGGCACACACCTGCATCTTTGGCCCATTTAAGGATGGAAGTGACCTCGTTACCCTGCGTTGTGTTACACTGGCCCCTCACAGCTGCCGCACTCACACCCACCGTGCCCTCGTTGGCCTTCACTCCACACAGGTATGCCGTGGCCGTGCCAGCACTGTCTGCCACCTGAGCGTTCGTGTTGTAGGTCTACAGAAAAAGGCTTGTGAAATAATAAAGCTTGCTTGGGCTAATACCAGAGCAAGCTGGTATTTAGGTAATTCAAATAAATAATTAAATCAGATATAATTTGTCCTTTAATACTTGTCTAATATCTCATTATCGTGTTATGTACACTGTAAACATTGCTGTATAACAAAATACTGAAAAATGCTGAAATTAATCTGTAAATTGTTTCCATTTAATAGTAGAATATTTATTTTATGGTAAATTAATATCAAACTCAATGCATAGCAGGATGTCTAACATTTTTAAGGACTGTATTTTATTGTCTATAATCATAAGCTAGAACATTGGGGGTTCAATCTGTGTAAGTTAACAACTGTTTTAAAAAAAAACTATTTGTGCACTTTTGGATCTTAGGTTAAGTGCTTCATGCTGACAATATATGACTGGAAACTATATGGTATGTACAGACTGTACACATCCTTATTATGTACCCAGGCAGTTCAGACATACTGATTAACAGTCAGACTTCATAATGACCCTGTGTGTTTGGGATTTCTGAAAGAAAAATCCTCACTGTGCTATTCAGTTGTTTTCATCTGCTGTAATTTAACAACATGGACATGACCTCATGTTTATTCAGACATCAGTGCACACTTGTTGGCCAACAAGAGCCATTATGTAACAATACAGATTAGGAGCACAAAGGAAAGCAATGATGGGATAAAGAGGTGTGGTGCCAAACCTTAGAAAGGGCCACATAGGGGAATTTGTCCATCTCCAGCTGACCCTCCTCTCCATAGTGACCATTCAACTGTCCTTTCAAGATCCTGGCTGCTGTCACTGTAGGTACACCCATACCTAGACATAGAGCATTAGTTTTCAATCATTTGGCAGACAAAAAAGAAAAAAGACAGAACACAGTCAAGATGTCTAAAGCCTGGAATTTTACATCCTACTACAAACCTCTGAACTATGTCTCTTAGTGAATCATAATAGAGGCATCTTGGCTTCAACAAACAACCAATTTGAATTTTTTTTTTTTGAAGATGTGGAACTGATTCAAACTGATTCAATGAGTCACACTGGAATATACTTTATTTGCATTACCTAGTCTATGGACCATCTTACATTAAAATAAGTAAAATGTCATATATAGGACTATTATTCTGTGTTATAAAAGATCTATGATGGAAAGTATAATTCCAAAGATGAATTCATAAATATTATGTATTTTTTATGCATCAGTCACAAAAATGTAAGCATACAAAGACTAATTTGTAGACAATAAATAAATTAACCCTCATGCTTGTAAGCTACACAATTTTTGTATTTGAGAAAAAGAAACAGATTTGAAAATTCGTTTGCACCCAATTTCTACTTACTTTTCTATTCATTTTAGGATGAATGACTCAGTAACCTAATAAGATAACTAAATAAAAAGACAGAACTAAATAAAGTATTTAATATTACAAAATATTTTCATATTAAAGAAAAATATTAGAAAACACAATGCAATCTGACAGAAAATTTGCAATAGTCCAGACATCCAGGGTCGCAGGTTGACTTTGGCCACAAAACAGGACATCTTGAATATTTCGCCAGCCCATTGCAGGGTACAATTGTACACACACTCAAACACCTATTTATACATGCCAATTAACCTACAATGCATGTGTTTGGACTTGCAGACTCTGCAGACACAGGGAATAGAATAGGGAATCAAACCCCCAACCATAGAACAGGAGCTGTAAGGCAACCATGCTAACCACTAAGCCACCCTGCTCCATATTTACAGTAGTTTTTCATAAATAATGCAAAACACTAGACTTGTGTTTTTCCTCCATGAAGTTCACAGCTCAAAGCTATGGCAAGAACCAATAAGTTTTGAGAAATTTCCCCATTGTGGGACGAATAAAGGTATATCTGTATAGCTTAAAACACAAGTTTTAGAAGTGAACTGTATCCAAAAATAAATTTCTAGTGTTAAAAAAATACAAAAATAAATGATATGCAACATACTGATTGACATGGCCACTAATTTCACTTACCATCTCCCAGGAAAAGAATAAGATTCTTGGCAATGTTTGTGTTGCGCTCTGTCTCCAGAGCCTTTGCCAGAGTACGCTGTGCCCATGAGTTCCAATACTGGGGATCCTTCTCCTGTTCTGCAGAGCATTAATAAACACACTGCAATGTGTGAAAAAACTGAAAAAGATGACTGCAATTTTAGCAAGAAAATCATACTCACAGGTTTTCTCACATTTTAAGGTACATAGGACATACCAAGGTTCTGTCTCCAAACAAAATATAATTTACAAATGAATCAGTCTGACACATATACCATTTTTCAAGACAAGACATGACATAACCAGTAAAGTCCTGTATCATTGGTGAACCCATTAGGAAAATGACATAGCAACAGGAATAATAATCTCTTTGCCTGCTGCAGGGAACTTCTGCCTCATATCAGTGAATAACATGCATAAACATTAATCAAAACATGATGGCAGGGTAAAGGTTTGTGTTGTCACTCATACTGTGAAGTAAGGTGGCTTTAGACTGCAGGGTCCATTTATTTTTTTGGAGCAATGCCAAGCAAGCAAAACTTATTTAGTACCTAATAGCTACCTGTAGCTTATAACCTTTACCTAATGGCAATGTTATAAGCTACAAAAAAAGACAAAGAAATGAAATGTTATGCATTATTATTATTATTATTATTATTATTATTATTATTATTATTATTAGTTCTATTATGTAGCCTGAGAAATGGCAAAATCACTTTGTTACAATGATTCTTTTACATATTCTGTAGTTATTTTTTAATTTGGATAAAAGATTCCATTGTGTTAAAAAAAAAAAAAACTCACATGATGTAAAGTCATTATTATGCCACAGTGACGACAGTATATCTATTTCAGATTTAATTATGCCAGTATTTAGTCATACTGATGTATCATATAGAATCAAAATACTGAATTGAATTTGTAACTCCTTTTGATTAATTGTACATTGTACATAAATATATAAATCAAAAAGCAAACAACATTAGCTCAAGGGCTTAATTGGTCAGAAATGGGGTTGAGGAGTGTTTTTAAATACTAGAACTCATCTGAACACAGAGAACCAGGATCAAGTGCTAAATAACCAGATTATAATAACAAGTCTGAATGCATTCGCTATATATTTGTTCCTTTTTGTTATCAGTCCAAATGTCTAAAATAAATGCATTGAGGCTCAGTTTAGCAGATTGCTTTAAAACAGAAACGTTGTCTATAATCCAAAGTAAATGGTATGTTTGTTTTTCCTGTAGTAGATTTGAAACATTTCCTCACAAGTCAAGTGCACTAGTTTTCTGCATTCATTTTATTTGAGTTGGTTTCAAACTTGAAAGTGTTAAATAAATATATAAATAAATAACATATGAGATATATGTAGGTCTAAAAACATAGATCTTTTTCATTCATTGATCAGAAATGTTATGAAAAAAAGACCTTTTGCAAACCAACCAACAGCCTGATTTATTTAACAAATGATTGATAGTTAAATAAATAACTACTGTAGTTTAAAACATAAGCTAGAACATTGGGGGTTCAATCTGTGTAAGTTAACAACTGTTTTAAAAAAAAACTATTTGTGCACTTTTGGATCTTAGGTTAAGTGCTTCATGCTCTTTTTTAAAAGTTTAAAACATTTTCATCCATGGTATTTACGCAGCACTACAGCTTTCTCCTTTGCTTCAGATCTACACAGAAATACAGGTGACAAACCAAATATATGATATATCTGGCTCACTTCCTGCAAGTTAGATTCATGATGAAATAACTTTCCCATTGCAAACAAACTACTCTACAGTTCACTTGGAACAGGACTGAAACCACTTTGTTCAGATGATTCATTTTGATCTGCACCTGAGTGTAACTGTTGTGTTCACGCCTACCGAAACAACCTGCACCAGCGATCCAATTCAAACTCTAAACTCTGCACACATTAAAGCACCCAAGGTATAAAAAAGTGTTGCTTACCAGGAAACAGAGGCTTCCCATGGGCTTGCCATAGCAGGCAAGACAAGATGAGTGTGACAGCCTTAATCGTGTTCTCTTTGTACATCATTTCCTAGGTGTCTGTTGCATTTCACAGCCGACAAGAAAGGTTTTCTAGTCTTCTCCTAAACAAATATAAGAAAGTATAAGACCAAATATAAGACCTTTAAATATGTGCTGAAATCCTCTTAATTAATAATAATTATCCTATATTAATAATTAATATCCTTAATTATTAATTATCCTATAACCTGCTGATGTACATTTATGTAACAATTTATAAAACCATATGAATATTCTAAATGTCACTGCAAAGGCTTCAAAATCTCTCTCCTGAAAAGAGCATGATATAGATCTTTATTGTAATATAGTTATCTTGTTTAATTAAAGGTCAAGAAGGCAGTAAACGCCCAGAAACCTGAAGCTTGGACTGGAAAATTTAGCAAATATACAGTGAAAATTGACACAGAAAGGTTTTAAAGGAGGGGAAGAACACGTTTATAATTTGCATGCTATCTAGTATCTATTTATCTAGTCTAATCTAGACTTAATTGTGCTCCTCACTCGAGTTAATAGCATGCAAAAATATAACGTATTCAGGTTTAGATTTGCATGTGACTAAGACATGGATCTGTTTTATGAAAAATAACACCCTGTATATGTAGTTCACATGCAACCTCTGAACAGAACTTAGGTCAAAAATACATTATAAGCGAACATCCTTTTTCTGATCAACACACAATCATTGTATGAAAATTTGGTGGCATTATTGTTTAATAAAAATCTCTAGTAAGGAGAAAATTCATACATTCTAGGAGCACTATTTTCTATTATTTCAGACTTTCAAAAAATGACAGAATTATGTGAAAATTCATCTTTACGTAGTGAAAAGATGCCCTTTTTTTGAAAGACCCTTAAGTCAAGGTTAAATATAATGAGATTGAGTGGCACTGCTGGGAAAAGTAATGAGCACGACAAAGCTCATTAATTGAACATTTCTCTCTCTCTCTCTCTCTCACACACACACACACACACACATTTATACGGTGAACTTGTACAGACCTTCCACTGACAGATATTAATGTAGTTATTTGATACTATATTATTGCTAAATCTTACCCAAACCTTAACCTCAGTATCCAAAAGTAACCAGTATGTAAGTATCACTACCAGAAACAAACGTATCTTTCATGAGCCACATCATAAGCCACACCCTTCAGTGAAATAGCTTTTCAGCCAGGCAAATTTTATTCACGTTAAATTTAGTCTGACTATCAGACCGTCCAAGTTATGAGAAATAATAAAAGCCACAGCTAAACTGCAGTTTTGGGACAGTTCTGATGTATGCTGCCTGTGAGGGTACACTGCACTAGGTAGATACATGTAGTCATTAATTCAACATCTGTTAATTACCAAACACAAATATTACTGTTATCAAAGTCTGTGGCTCTGTGTCTCTTTTTCCTTGCAGGTGGCAGGTGACAGCAGCTGAACTCCGGCTGCAGGAGTCAAAAGAACATTCCAATAATCCAAGTCAAAGGTAAGACATAACACAGGGCAGGCAGAGACATTAGGGTCAAACCAGGCAGACAGCCGTAGAGCAGGCAGTGTCGGCAATAGGAAACCGGCAGGGTCAAACCAGGCAGACAGTAACCGGAACAAAGTGAGATGGATAATCAGGAGCACGTGGCAAACATCTTGATCATCTTGTGAAGAACAGCATGTTCACAGCGAGCTTATACAGTGTAGGATGATAGAAAATGTTGGCTGCCCCAGAGGTGCTTCCCCTAAAATGACCGCGAACTCAGAAGTGGGCTTTGCGAACCCAGACGTGTGTGTTGCATGGGCTGACACTTACATAATCCAGGACACTCCTAGATGGAGCTTTCATAGAGCTTTAAGAAAGGAATTGTTTCTTGTAACACCTTTAAAGGACCACAAACAGAGTGGCCAAAAACTAATTCAGCTGGGTGTAGCTGTAGTATCCCAACATCACTACTTTCACTTTTACTTGACTTTACGGAAACTTTCTAATGCACATCGGGACTCGGGTGTAACGCAATAGATACTTGATAGGGAACGTTCAATTGTGTCATAACCATTTGGAACAATTCAGACTGGATGTATTTTGACAAATTAATTGTGGTACAAAACTCATAAGACTCATAAGACTTTATGTTACACAGTGGTATGGCTTCAGGTTACCTAGTAGCAGGACGCATCAAGGTGAGTAAGTAACAATAAAATCAAATAAAAATAAATGGCTGAGCAGATCATTTGAATCTGTGTCAGAAAGTGAACCTACACCATACAAAATAAAATGTTCAAAGGCAGAATCAACTGAGGAAAGTGAAAATAACCTGTAAGAATGTGGGCGTGATACATGTGCTAAAGCTGCACGTTTAGGACCAGTTTTGTGCACAGTCAAACACAAAAGGCTAGGCTCAAACAAGATCTATAACCTATATAAACAGAGGATCATACACAGAAGAAAACCACATACAAGTCACAGTTGCAATAGTACAAAGATAGAAAAGGCAGTGACTCCCAGACTTTAGGCAGACGAGGTTTAAATGTCTGCCGGAAAGCCCCATCAAGCCAATAGCACATGGGGAAAAGCCAGAGCACATGGTGATTGTCCAATAATAGCTTTAAGCAGGAATGTGATGTAGTAGATGATGTGCCTGAAAAAAAAAAATCAATGAGACAGAAATGGAGCCTAACTTATCACCGATATAGACATAAAACACCTGGCATAAAGCGAAGCACACACAGTAATTCATCATTGTAACTCTAGTATTCATCATCCTAACTCCAGTTGAAATCAGAAACAGAAACAGACAACATTAGAGAAATATAATCAATAATTTAAAACACAGGAAAACAGGTGAGGCCAAAACTAGGAAATACTAGATATGGAAATATGAAAAAAGGCTTAGGATTGCATGAATACAATCTGCAAAAATTAGCAACCAGACTAAAAACAGAACATATAAAGAAACAGTAATCAAGAACTAAACACAGAATACCTGGTTTTGTTTGTAATCTGTGGTTTCATCTGATCTTTACACAAGAGAACGCAGTGGCTTAACAAGAGCTTTGGTACGCTGGAAGGGATGTTTCTTTTTACATTTTTTACAAATGCATGATTTGTTGCATAAACTTCATAATCATTAAAGTAAATCACTTGTAGGAGAGGGGATCCATAAAGCCTGAGAAGGCAATGTATTGTCCCTTAAAATATTTTTTTGCCTTTCAGAAAATGATTCGGTGCTCAGTTAACATTTTATTTTTGTAAAGGTGAGAGAAAACCCTTCTATGGAAAGGAACGTCAGTAAAGGCCACTTTAATGAGTATGACTGCCAGTTCTCTGAGAAGGTTAATAAGGATGACAAAGCTGATTAAGTGAAGACTATTTGCCTCCTCCCTTACCCTCACACACAAAGAATACAGCCATGGATAAAAGTGCAGGTACTTAATGCTTTTTTAAATTGTAGTAAACAAAACAAAGCTGCGATCCAAAAACGTAGTAGATAAACAGGCAATGTAGAAACAGCATAAACAGTTTCGGGGAAAATCTGGAAAATATTAACAGACTAAGATCAAACCCAGGATACCACACAATAAACAACAATTTGGTATCGACTGGTGCATGTAACAGTTTTACAAGTGTTCACTTTGTAGTGAGGGAACAGAATGTCCTATTTATACTGTGAGTGTGCTGTGATGTAATTGAATCCAGGTATGTGTGATAAATAACAGGGTGAGCGTGAACATGATAGAGTTCATAGGCAGTGTAGTACTCGTTGGCCAATTCTGTAAGGTGAGCTGTTTACTGGGAAGTGTAGTTTGCAGAAACCTTGTGTATGATGGTGATATAGGTGAGAGAGCTTGTGACTTCCATCCGTGATCCATAGGTTAAACTGGACATCTCTCTAAGCTTTCTATCTGCACAGATCTTATTTGTTTTGGCTGTCTGTTCTAAGCATTGGTGGGCTTGTTCCCCCACATGTTCCCCCACACGCTGGAACCAGCCATTAACAATAATGGCTTAATGTTCTATGGGAATACACTAGAAGACTTTGAAAAGGAGTGAGTTTACTAGTGGAGCATTCCCTTGAGGGGGAGGTTGATGATGAAGTTGTAGTGAAACCATGGTCTTTGGGGTCTAGGCAGAAGCAGGAAGGACATTCTTCCTGCTAGGCACTGGGTGTGGACTTTCCTTGGAATTCCCTGATTGGCCAGTCTATGTACCAGGAGAATTTCCTAGTGAAGCCCAATTAAGGTAGTATTTTTCTAATGATTTTTAGGATTTATTTTCTGTTATCTCACATCATGGGACCAGGTACAAGTGAGGCAGAAAGTGAGCATTCGTGTTCCATGATCCAGGATGGTAGTAAAGTTAAATCTGGAGAAAACCATTGCCCAACATGCCTGAAGTTGTTTTGCATATTTGATGTACTCCAGGTTCTTATTTATAATGGTGAATGAGTGAAAGCCTCAGTCCTGTCAGATATGCAACTCCAGAGTGACATTAATGATGAGTATGACATCAAGGGGTTACAGACATAACTTTTCAGACACATCGATCTCTTTCATGGTTTCATGGGGTAAGGGTGTATTGGGCATAGTGTTCTGGCTGTTGGCAGCTTCTTAGCCCTTTGCTTTAGCAATGCGGTCAGTGTACCCCAGAAATCGCTGCAGCTCTTTGACACTGGTTGGTACAGGCCAATTATTCACTGAAGAGATTTTGTCTCGGACCATGAGCACCCCCTCTGGTCCTATTGTGTAGCCTAGGAAAGCTTGTGAAATTCACATTTCTCCTCTTTTATGTAGAGCTTATGCTTGAGTAGTTGTTCTAATACCCTTTCGATATGCTGGACATGGTTCATCTTCTCAGGAAAGTACATCAGAAGTAAGTGATTACATACGTCTCCAGCATTTGTCTCAGTGTGTTACTGATCGGTCATTGAGACTGCGGATGCTGGAGATATTTTAAGTGGCCAGAGGTTGTGCTAAATGCTGTCATCCACTCATCTGTGAATTGATTCAAGCCCCAGTAGTCTCTGTATGGCCCCAGTCCACTATCTTTTTTTCCACAAAGAAGAATAAAGCATAAGTAGGTGAAATAGAGGGATAAATGTACCCCTGCTTTAGATCTTATTCAATGTATTCCTCCATAGCAGATATAGGGTTGCATGAGGTGTAGCTTCTGCTAGCAACTAATTTGTTCAGTCATAGGGGCAGTGGCTAAATAGGCCATAGCCTTGGTTTTAGTGAACACCTCACAACATTCTTGGTACTCTTGGGGTATGATTACAAGGGTTGCGATTATGCTTATGCAAAAGGGGGATGCTTTTCTTGTGGAGTACACTAACATAAAGGGTGACTGGTTCTGCGTGATGAATCCGTCACTGACTGGTCTGCCATCAAGAGCTTGGGTATTTTACTGACCGGCATAAATGAAGTTTCTGGGTGAGGTCACCATCTATCCAGTTTTCCAATCAGTTTTCTCTAATCTATCAGCACTACAACTGAAGAAAGCCTTCTTAAGAGTACAGGATTTTCAAAGTTATGGTGAAACAAATAACAGCCAGGACCTTCTGGTGGAGTGAGAGATGGAGTCATTTGCTCAGCTGCAGATTCTGCGCTCTTGCTCAACCACTGGGAGAAAATTGGTTTTGAGAACTTACTCAAGCAAAGTTTCTCCTGTGCAAATTGTTTGGTCAACATGGAATTTTGCCACTCTTGTTCTCTGATGAAGTGACCCTGCACCGCTGGGCACCCGCCACAATTCATTAATGCCAGCTGGATCTATGTGCAGGTCAGATTCAGCCATGGACAGAAGTACAGATACTTAATGATTTGATTGAATGTAGTTCAGGAAACTATGGTCAAAGTTAGGTTAACACACAACAAATGACTTGGTAACAGCTGATACAGAGAGACATAGGACAAATATTCACATTAAGTGAGTGAATGGAATGCGCCTTTGTACTACAAGCTTGAAAATATGTGATTGAGGCTAGGTGTGTGATTTATAAGCAGGTGAGTGTGAACGTGTGTTTGGGTGTTGTAAACTCAATGGCCATTTATGTTCGCCACGCTGTGTACTAAGAAGTGTAATTGGACACTTCTTGAGACACTACTGGTGTCATATTTGAAAAAAAGGCTTAAGGTGTCCTTGGTTTGTTGCTTATTAAATTATATTACTCAATACCTCACATTCAGTAATTAATTAAAACTAACAGTCACGTAGTTACATAACTAAGTCAGATTAGCTATTGGAGCTTATAGAAAAAAAAAGAACTTGGAGAAACCAGTTAAGAAGTATTTAAACAAAGATGAACACTTGATTATTGTGCCATTATTTAATAAATTTTTATACCACCTTGTTTTATTCATTCATTCATTCATTCATCTTCTACCGCTTATCCGAACTACTTCAGGTCACGGGGAGCCTGTGCCTATCTCAGGCGTCATCGGGCATCAAGGCAGGATACACCCTGGACGGAGTGCCAACCCATCACAGGGCACACACACACTCTCATTCACTCACGCAATCACACACTAGGGACAATTTTCCAGAGATGCCAATCAACCTTCCATGCATGTCTTTGGACCGGGGGAGGAAACCGGAGTACCCGGAGGAAACCCCCGAGGCACGGGTAGAACATGCAAACTCCACACACACAATGCGGAGGCGGCAATCGAACCCCGACCCTGGAGGTGTGAGGCGAACGTGCTAACCACTAAGCCACCGTGCCCCCACCTTGTTTTAAGGAAATGAAATAAAATAAAACAAAACAACTTCAACATGTTCTTAAAGATTTGTCTATAGTCTATATGAACATTCTGTATATATTCACCAAACCAGCTTCTCTCAAACAACAGTATGGACAAAATATCTACCCTTGAAGTAGAAGATACAGATTCTGCAGAACATGTAAAAGAAATGTAAGGTTCTAGGACTAAATTTACCCATTCAGAAACGCAATGGTGTTCCAAGAGGAATCACTCTGGATGCTAGACGGCATGTGAAGAAGCAGAGGAGTGCAAACACACAGAGGAACAGTGCTCCTGAGAAAAAAGCAGTCACTACAACCCAAATTTCTCCTTGGCTCATGGTATCAGCTGACTGGTTAATCACAATGTAATGAATTAAGTATGCAATCCAGAATCCATTTGTTCCTTGGGTTATAGAGTAGATCCACTCTATTCAGACTACAAACCAAATCAAGCACCAGTATGTATGTGTATACATGTAAGGATGATTATAAGGGAGGATTAGGGTTAATACGATTAAGGCATTCGTATTAGCTCATCAGTCTTACAAAGTGATTCTCACAAAGCACCACCCTTTACCAAAGCACTGAAGTGCCTGACAGAAATAAACATTGAGAGATTTCTGAAACACCTGATTTGTGCCATGCTAGGCAACAATCAACAGCCTGCATAATTATACATAGCAAATCTCTCTTAAACAACTATTAATTTACATCACACTACCCTTGGGTTATCATAGTGCACATATTGGTATTAATAATATTATTCATATTATTTTTCCTATTTTATTTAAAATGTTGAACATAATACACTACTCAAAGAAATGAAAATTGTTTGCTAGGTACATCATGTATTTGCAATATACTATATACTACAGTAGGGCTATGCAGACAGAAGCAGATGTTTTCAATTGAAAAATAATACATACTAACACATAAAATCTTATGCAGACTCTCTAAGTGGCAGTTAAGTCTGTAGTTATGTCAGAGGCCTGAATGGTGTTGTGCAAATCTTGGTATTAAATGCACACTACAGTACACTTGTTATGTGTCCATCAAACAATAACTATTAAATCTATGATGTACTGAAGGACACAGGGGAAAGTTCTTTGTTTAAACAGATAAAAAGCTTACAAAGGTAGATGAGTGTAGGATGAGTTATTCAGTAGTATCATGGGGGAAAAACACTCATTATATAAACACTCCATCCCTAGCAGTTCATGTTCAGTGCTCTTCATCCCTAAGCTATATACAGTCACGGGGTTATAAATTATTATGTATATAAACACCTTGCCCTTGGGCTCTAATTAAGAATTGCTTTTACCCATCATGTGCTTATGCCACATTCCACATTCATGTCATAGCCTGTAGGTCTAGTTTAAGACTTTGATATTTATCTCTGTATATAATTTCATGTTAGCTCTGTTCTGTTCTGATCCTTACTTCTAATGGTTACAATCATAGTTACATCTGGAATTATTTTATGGCTTATTTTTATACCATTTTTTTCTCCATGTGAAATGACTTGCTCAGTTTTTCATGTTTTTTCACTGCATTGGTTTCTGTTTTCTGGTATACTTTTGTTTTACTACAGTTTCTTCTACTTTCTAGAATTCAGTCTGCCTATGTAAATAGTACGGTGGCCGGGAAGTGCAAAACACATTAACAAATCCGAAAACACATTAACAAATCCGAAAACACATTAACAAATCCCAAATTCGGATTTGTTAATGTGTTTTCAGGATTTGTTAATTTGTTTTCGGATTTGTTAATGTGTTTTCAGATTTGTTAATTTGTTTTCGGATTTGTTAATTTGTTTTGCACTTCCCGGCCACCGTAAAATATGGTGCATCGTTCTGTCTCTTTCAATTGTCCATATTCTCATTCTCATTCCTTCCTTCAAGTTTCTAAGTTTTCATCCTTGTGCTTTTATAGCATGTTTGTTTTTTTTTTATTTTATTTTATTCCTCAGCATTTGGCATTAATAATGTTCAACAGGTTTATTACATGTCTGTGTGAGCACATTGTAGGGAATATACAAATATAGCCTAAAGACAGAAGAAAAGGGTGCAGCTGCATTTTAATTATTTTGAAGGAAATGTATTGTGTGTAAGTGTTACCAGATTTGGCTTTTATAATAAAAAAGCACAGTGCATACATTTTCAAAAATAGGGGCTCAAAATGTACATTTAGTGTGTGTATTAACTGGAAATGTGCATATAATGCACTTTTAAAGCATGAGAAAAAAAGTTAATACATTTTAATTGTACACACATTCACATTATTCACATTTAATTATACAATAGGTAGAAATGATCACCCCAGAAAAGGCAATGCATGCAAATCAAATTAAAATTTATATACATTTAGATGGAAAGGAAAAGAAGTAAACAGTTCTGGTTTCTGTGCACACTACATGTTTCAGGCTAATGAAGTGACATAGTGTAATGAAGGCTAATGAAGTGGCATAGTGTAACATCCTGAATTGTCGGCAATCAAAGGGCTGTTTGTGCCTTGAACCTATTCTGTGCACCCAAATGGTTTAGAAAGGAGGTGATTAGCATTGCAAACAACCTTCAGGATCGGAAGTCATTTCCGACTTAAGTTCCTGATTTTTCCCACCACCAGTCAGGTCTTGCAAAAAATGTCCAATCAGGCATAAACTTCTCTTGGCATGAAGACTGCACAGTTATCCTCGTGTATCTTGAGAAAAGATATACAGCAAGATTTTCTAAAAGTGAGTACGAATGCATGAGCACCTACCTTCGCGAGGTCCTTGTTAGCCCACTTTTCATGCGGGTGTGATTGTGTGTTTCAGCCGGTGATGCGTGAATGCTGCCGGGTGAAGCGCGCGCGCACAGACAAAATCCGCTATGCATAATGAGGGCGCATTTGAAGCGCGAGCTCCTCCTACTGCTGATCAAAGCACCTCCTGTTTTTCACTAGGCATGAAACTCACCGTCCGGTTTATTAGGAACCCCTGCAAATTCAAGCCGGTATCTAATCATCCAGTCGTTTGGTAGCAGAACAGTGCAAATACAGGTCAAACAAGTAAGATCTCATTATTCAAAACGAGGTGATCTCTGTGACTTTGACTGTGGCATGAATGTTGGTGCCAAATGAGCTGGTTTGTGCATTTCAGAATCTGTTGCTCTCTTTGGGTTTTCCGAAACAAAACGGTCTCTAGAATGATGTAGATCAAGAATGTACATAAATAGAACCCTGTGTGCTGAGGATCTGTAGACTGAAACATTTTGTTTTGAGGTGAGAGATCAGAGAGAAACATATATATATATATATATATGGAGAAAAAATATATATATTTTTTCTAGATAATATATATAGAAAAAAAAAAAGAAATATATATACATATATAGATAAATAGATATATATATATATATTTCCAAAGAAGGAAAAAAAAAAAAGAAGAAGAAGAAGAAGAAGAAGAAGAAGAAGGGGGGCACGGTGGCTTAGTGGTTAGCATGTTCGCCTCACACCTCCAGGGTTGGGGGTTCGATTCCCGCCTCTGCCTTGTGTGTGTGGAGTTTGCATGTTCTCCCCGTGCCTCGGGGGTTTCCTCCCCCGTTCCAAAGACATGCATGGTAGGTTGTGTGTGTGACTATGATCTACCTAACAGTTTGATGTGTGATCTGAGATGCTCTTCTACTAAACACAGTTGTACAGAGTGCTTATTTGAGGTTCTGTATTTCCTGTCACCTCAAAGCATTTATTATTATTATTGCTATTACGATTGCTATTGTCACCTTTCTCATACCCCATTTCCAGTTTTTTTGTGTGATACTATTATTATCTTCATCATCATTATTATTGTCATTAAAATCATTATTAGTCATTCATTTTCTACCGCTTATCCGAACTACCTCGGGTCACGGGGAGCCTGTGCCTATCTCAGGCGTCATACACCCTGGACGGAGTGCCAACCCATCACTCACACACACACACACACACACACACACACACACACACACACACACACACACACACACACACACTCCGTCCAGGGTGTATGGACGTGTAATAATAAATGGTTTGAGGTGACAGGAAATACAGAACCTCAAATAAGCACTCTGTACAACTGTGTTTAGTAGAAGAGCATCTCAGATCACACATCAAACTGTTAGGTAGATCATAGTCACATACTCACTCATACTAGACATCTGAAGACTCTCAAAATACAAGGTGTGTTTCTCAAATCCTTGCATGCTGAGATGCTTTTCTGCTCCCCATTAATGTAAAGAATAACTATATAATGCTAGGCAGCTTAACCCAATCTGACCATAGCTATTTCCAACCACAGAACTGTCACTCACTCAAAATCTTTATTTTTTTTAACCATTCTGTGTAAATTCTAGAGTGCTGAGGGAAATCCCAGTAGATCAGAAGTTTCTGAAATACTAGAACAATCAACAAACATGGTAAAGGAAATGAGATCACATTTTTCTAATCATTCTAATGTTTAATGTCAGCATTAACTGAAACTCTTGACCTGAATCTGCATGATATTGAATGTGCTGCTGCCACACGACAGGGTGCTTGGATAATTACACAAATGTGTATAGGTGTTCCTAATACAGTGAAAAGTACACTGAGGGTGATAAATACAGTAATTTCATTTCACTTTTCCACTCCAATGCGATAACACACAGTTTGCAGATAGCAGTCATGATTTCGCACTTAATCCCAATTGCTCGGTCAAATTAAGCCACTAGATGTCACTGCGCTCTTAAAGACAAATAGTTCATTCTGCAAGAGCCAAAAAGGCATGAGATGACTATAGATCTAATTTAATTAACCGCCAGTTTTGTCACCCAAATGAGGATGGGTTCCCCTTTGAGTCTGGTTCCTCTCAAGGTTTCTTAATTTACCATCCAAGGTAGTAACTATACAAATAAATTTGAGTTGAATTGAATTGAACTAATTTAATCTAATCTCCTTTTACTGTAAGCACAAAAACACAACCTATTAATCTAACTTGATTTTTTTAATTAACCCACACAATCTGTTGCTTTAAACTAGACTACACTCCCTGACAAAAGTCTTGTCGTTGACTTCTAGTTGATCATTTGGAATCAGAAGTGGCTTATATGAAAGCCAAAGGCCTCTAGATTAAGCTTATTTTACCAAAATAAAATCTTATCGTGCCTTGATTTTTAATTATTTAATTAGGACAGAAAGGTCAGACTTTGCTTAGACAAAAGTCTTGTCACATCTTTAAAGGATTCTCACCTGTGAGAAATACTGTAATTAACACATTCCCAGATGTGTAGAAGAACCCCAGCACACCCAACCTTCATTTGAAATGCATCCTGACCTCTGACAGCATGTCAAAGATTCAACCACAGACCAAAGTGCTGATCATCAAGAGCCTGAAGACCAAGTCTCCTCTCTCCTGCTACATCTTTAATGTATCTAAACATTAAGTGGAGAGGATAAGAAAAAGATTTGAAGAAACCGGTGAAGTTCATGACAGGCCCAGGTCAGGCAGACCCCGTAAGACAACTGTTCGATAGGACCGTTTGTTGGTTTGACAGTCCAGGGCCAGCCCTTTTTCACCTGCAGCAGAGCTACATAACAACTGGTCACCAGAAACTAGCATTAAACAGAATACAACTATAAAATCGTGTTGCATTTGCCAAGACCCACAGCTTGCAGGAAGGATGGGCTGTGGAAAAGTGGCAGAAGGTTGATTTTTCTGATGAATCATCTATTGAACTGCATCCCAATCGTCGCAAAAACTGCAGAAGACCTATTGGAACCCGGATGGACCCAAGATTCACACAGAAAACAGTCAAGTTCGGTGGAAGAAAAATCATGGTTTGGGCTTACATTCAGTATGGGGGCGTGCGAGAGATCTGCAGAGTGGATGGCAACATCAAAAGCCTGAGGTATCAAGACATTCTTGCTGCCCATTACATACCACATGTGAGAGCAAATTCTTCAGCAGGATGGCACTCCTTCTCATACTTCAGCCTCCACATCAAAGTTCCTGAAAGCAAAGAAGGTCAAGGTGCTCCAGGATTGGCCAGCCCAGTCACTGGACATGAACATTATTAAGCATGACTGGGGTAAGATGAAGGAGGAGGCATTGAAGATGAAACCAAATAATCTTGATGAACTCTAGGAGTCCTACAAGAATGCTTTTTTTGCCATTCCAGATGACTTTATTAATAAGTTATTTGAGTCATTGCCGAGACGTATGGATGCAGTCCTCCAAGCTCATGGGAGTCATACACAATATTAATTCTTTTTCCATTGCACCATGACTTTATGTTCTGTACTGTACATTATTTCTGTTAAATGACAAGACTTTTGTCTAAGCAAAGTCTGACTTTTCTGTCCTAATTAAATAATTAAAAATCAAGGCTTGATAAGATTTTATTTTGGTAAAATAAGTGTAAACTAGAGGCCTTTGCCTTTCATATAAGCCACTTCTGATTCCAAATGATCAATTAGAAGTCAAGTTATTATTTGTTGTTCCTACAACTTGGATAGGCGACACGACTTTTGTCAGGGAGTGTAGTATTCAGGTTAGTAACCATATAATCTGAAATTCTAGATAACACTTTTGAGACTTTATAAAATCAAAACCTTAGAAATTAATCTCACATTAAATTCTGAGAAATATAATAAGTTTAAGCATTTCTGTGTGGTTGAACCAAGTCAATGGGTTGAACTCATTTATCCAGGCATGGACCCTCATCATCCATGAAGGTAAAGTTGAAGAGGCATAAAGACATTGCAGTATAATCAATATAAAATACAGACTACAATGAGGTAAGTATATCAAAGTTTTGTTGTTCTACTGAAATACATAAATTCCTGTAACTTTGTCCTCTGACCTCTCTGATTAACAAGGTGTTTACACCCACAGAACTATAAAAGTCTTTGCTTGTTTTTTGTTTATTGCACCTTCTGTATAAACTCTAGAGATTGTAGACTAAAATACTCAAAACTGAAATTCACAAACAAAAATGTTAAAAGCATTGAGATCATTCATTCATTTTCTACCGCTTATCTCAGGCGTCATCGGGCATCAAGGCAGGATAAACCCTGGACTGAGTGCCAACCCATCGCAGGGCACACACACACTCTCATTCACTCATGCAATCACACACTACGGACAATTTTCCAGAGATGCCAATCAACCTACCATGCATGTCTTTGGACCGGGGGGGAAACCGGAGTACCCAGAGGAAACCCCAGAGGCACGGGGAGAACATGCAAACTCCACACAAAAGGCGGGAATCAAACCCCCAACCCTGGAGGTGTGAGGCGAACGTGCTATCCACTAAGCCACCGTGCCCCCACATTGAGATCATGTTTATCTTTATTTGATTTTTTCATCAATGATTTTTTTTTTCATTATGCTGCAGTGATATAATACAGTGAAATAAAATGTGTAGGCACACCAGAAGATCCCATGCTATTATTTCAGGAGATATAAATACCATAAACGTATAATGTGATTTTCACATTTATAGCAGTTATGCGAATACACATTTAATCCCAATTGCTCCAACTCGTTACGTTTGAAATGCAGAAACAAGCAAACCTCTTGTTTGTTTGTTTGTTTGTTTGACTACTCTGAAAGCAGCTGTTTATTTCCTTTGGAATCCCTAATGATTCCATTGAACCCAATTTTCAAACCGTTTTGGTTTGTTTTTTAGTCCATTTAAACTTATATCCCAACAAAAGAATATATATACTGTATACATACATATATATATATATATATATATATATATATATATATATATATATATATATATATATATATATATTATAGTCTATTTAAAATTAGATGCAAATGAAAGAATAGATTTGTTTGTTTGTTTGTTTGTTTGTTTGTTTGTTTGCAAATCTGTGCTTATTTAATAATAGAACCGAGTCAAAATAAAAGAAAAAATACTTCTAACAGTATTAGTTATTCACTAGTAATGATTTACTGTCTGTTGTTGAAAAGTTTAAATAAAGAAAGAAATAAAGAAATAAAATGATTCTCCTGTCTCCTTAAACATGCCCTGTGTAAGTCATGTTGAAATCTATCCTATTTTAAGAAGCACTGATTTTTATTTAATGAGCCTAAATATTCAATGTTAAATGTCTAGAAATAACTCAACAAACCAATCTTAATGTTTGTCATCCGCTCTGCACCTAAGTAGCTAATTCCCAGAGTAATCATTAGCGGTACATTATTAGGGTCCTTGTTTACTAAACATTGCGCAGGCAACATGAGGGAACGTCACTCAATCTCGTGGGTTTCTGCAATGACAGACCCGCCTCTTCCCCAAATGGTGCTTCGTAATTGGCCCGAAACGCTGAGGAGCTCCTTCCAAACGCGATTGGTTGAAAAAGTTCCTATAATAAACACCACAGAAAGCAAGCGAGTTGAACAAACGGAGACGTTTCAGTCTATTTGTGATTACATGTGATCTGTTTGCTCATGACACGTAGAATCTCTTCACTGCAGGAAGAGAAAGAAGTTACGATGGTAAGAGTCTCTGTTTTTCTGTTTTCTGTTTTTTTTAACTAATAGGTTCCAGGGTTGATGTTTCTTTCTAAATAACAGAATTGTTTTGTTCTGGTTTGTGTGCTTGCTTTCATATTGCTATTATACACGTTTTTTTATTTTTATTTGTTTTTTTATTTATTTTATTTTTTTTTACATAAAGTGTACACATACAGGTTTTTTTCACCAGAATACTTTATGTGCTTGGCTCATTTTCAACTGAACATGAAAATAAATTATTTACTTGTGGTGTTCTTCTTTATATTTATAATACTACAAAAAAAATGGACATTTGTACCCAAGATAGAAATAAATATCAAACAGATTTTAAAAAGTGGTGAAATATATTGACAAAAAGCTTAGTGAGCTACCTTAGGTCTACCAATCGGAAGGTTGTGAGTTCGATTCCTACGTCCACCAGGTTCCTACTGCCGCTTAACCCTCAATTGCACAGTTGTATAAAAAAAATGAGATAAAAATTAAGTGATTAAGCTAAGTGATGTAAATGAACTGTACTTGTCATTGATAATAGATAATACTTCTTAGGCAAAAGATATATTATACATTAAGACAAGGAATTCATTGGGTCTTATTTGTACTTCTACATGATTGCATATGCTTGCTGTTAGGAGACATTTTTTAAACACATTATTGTGTTTCATTATATACATACATGTATACATAAGGTTGGTTATTTTAAATATTATTTACTTCTTTAAAGTCGAAATGTGACTGGTTAAAAGATGCCTTATACAGTTGTTTTTTTTGTTGTTTTTTGTTTTGTTTTTAATCAAAGAATTAGCACACTCAGCATATTTGTTCCTTTTTTATTTCCCAGAACTTTCACCATTCACTTTAAACTGATGGTGATGATTTTTCCTTCTTATCTTTATTTTAGAGAATCCAAAATCCTTTGTCATATGTGTGAATGTGTGGCTGCACACTGTCTGAACATGGGCTAATCATTTACTCACACTGAGAGAGAGCCAGTCATTTTGAGGCTAACAGCAGACAGCTGGAATGATAAGCCTCATACAAACTGAATGCTGTAAAACTGAATCCTCAAATCTGAATTTACATGGTGGTGGGGTTTGTTGCATGCACTACCCGGAACAGTCGTTGATATGGAACTCTATCCCGCATTGGGATTAACCAGGAGGTTAGTACACAGTCTACTACAGATCAGAAAGCCTTTAAAAGGTTAGTTTACATTTTTGTTCTGGTGGCATGCAGTCAAAGTAGAAATAGGTTTTATGGATTGTAGTGTTCAGAAGGTGCACATAGTCATGGCTTTTCACACAGTTCCTGGAACAAGGATGTGTGCTGATAAGTGTCTAACCTGTTATGTGATCACCTTGTGTGATGAAGTTTCTCTTGTGCCAAAATGAAGGGTTAATACATTCCCAATTCCATATAAATCCATATCACTGCAGAAACAATTAAATATGTTTATATTTAATGTTTATGATGTGAATTTAATGTTCATTTTGTGGCTTGGAAGAGATTGTTTTTGCTAGTGTGGTTATAAGGGTGGTTAATAGGAGAAAATCTGTAATTTTTTACACATATAAAAGGAATAGCTCATATAAAAGGAATATGTGTCAGATTTTGCTCTTAAAGAACAGCAAGAGCTTCATATTAATGAGAAATCCATCATAGGGCTCAGAGATACAGAATGCAGTGCAGCTCTTAAGTGTAGAGGGGTGAAAGAGTGGGATAGCCTGTAAAACTTTAGGACTCCTTTAGCCTGACCTGTACACCTGTTTCCTTGAAAAAGTTATCTAGGACAATTTTCCAACATAAAGCGGATATGTGAAACTGGAAACAGAATGAAGTGCACTAAAGGTCTGTTTAGTGGTCAGCTTGAAATCCCTTACCCCATGCCCCCAAGGCTGGAATTCTCCCTCTAACACTTACCACTATCAGGTCACAGTCATTCTGGCCAACTTCCCAGTGTGTAGGAGGTGGAAATCGCTTCCCTCCTCAACATAGTCTGGAAACTATTCTTTTTCCAAGTGTTTCCCATTCCCATGTTTTTATAGGAAGACATCTTCATCCTCATATCACTGATAATATTGTTTTGAAATTTGTTATTTTTTCAGTTCACTTGTTCTTACACACATACCACCTTTGTCTGCAATATTTTATTATTAAGTGGTAGTTTTTACTAGGCAATAGAGTATTTTTCTGGTTTATGGGAGTCCTCACGTTCCTGGGTAGATATGAGATTTTTTTTATTTTCTAGTAGCAACCAAAATTATTGTGTGTTGTGTTATATCTCTTATTTAAGATATGTGTGTTCAAATACACATATACCTGTCTTATTGTACTTATGAGGACTTTCCATTCCCATAAATAATACATATACACACACAAACACACACACCCAGAGCCCACTTGTCCTGGATGGAGGCTTGTTTGCCACAAATGACCAGCTGGTTTACAGAATACGTGATGAATTACTGATGCATGCTTGTGGTTTGCTGCCTTGTTTAATGGCAGTAACTAAATCCAGATATTCTGGAGCTCTTAGACTCCATGGGCCAAGATGTAACACAACACGTCACAATCTAAAACTGTTACAGTGTGGGTCATTCTGTCCTTTTGTACTAATGAGATATTTGCCTTCTGATCCCGGAAGGTCAGTTATTAAATGTCCATTAACAGTTGGATTTGACCTTGTGCCACATTTATTCAGAGAAAACACAGTTTGAACCTTTTTTATTTAGATAGTTAGACATCCTGGGCAGAGGATTGTGGGACGTAAAAGGTGCAATATAGGCACAAACTCCTTACTTGCACAAACAAATGTTGGACTTTATTAGAAGAAACACAAGCACAACAACAAGACACAAAAAATAGGCAGTACTCATAAACAGAAATCAAGAGGTCAGGCAGTGAGCGACCAGGCAAGGACCTAATGGATTTAATGTAACCATGGATTAATGGATTAATGGATTTAATGTAAACATATTAAAGAAAAAGAGGTGAAACCAAATAAACAATGGCACAGTAACTTCACAACAGGTCAAGGGTCTAAGTAAAAACTTTCAAACTAACGTGAAACAGTCCAGGTTATATAAAGGTAAATTCATTCATTCATTCATTCATTCATCTTCTACCGCTTATCCGAACTACCTCGGGTCATGGGGAGATAAAGATAAATTCATAGGTAAATTTCTTCACACTGGTGACATGGATTGGTGACCTCTGTCTTAAGGTATGCCAAAATATTGGCATACGTTCATGTTTAAATAGTCACTGAGAGGTCTCAAATGTTGTGAGAGTGGTTTGGAATTGCATAATTCTAAAAGATTTATAGTAGTAATTGGCATCTTCTAGGATGGTGGTCATCATATCCATCATAAACAGTCATGGCCTAATGGTTAGAGAGTCTGACTCCTAACCCTAAGGTTGTTAGTTCGAGTCTCGGGCCGGCCATGACTGAGGTGCCCTTAATCAAATATAAGAGATTTCAAATATGTTAATTTAGCTGGTGAGTCTGAATCCGTGATAACTTTGATAAATGTGTATTTATTTGCTATTTGATTTGTTTTGTTTTCCCAATTCAATTATTCAAGCAAAATAAAAAAATTGTGTGCTGGTGTGTATTGCTGAAATTACTGTGCTGCTCATTGGTCAGAAATACAGCAATAGAAAAGTGTAAACAAACCTTTATCATGTTATTGACTATATCAACATCCAGAAAATAAGGAATTTCTGCATTCTGTTTGAATCTCATTTTTGGCTAGAGTCTTGTCACCTGGTGGTCACCTTGCCAGTGTTTGATCTGCATGGTCAGCCAGTGTCTCATGGGATTGTTGTGTATGAAGCCGCCCGGAGACTGTCATGCCTTCTTTTGCACCAATGTTGTGTCAGTCAGCTGTATGGTCTGGTCTTTATCAACAATCAGGTCTGCGCTGAACTCAGAGTTTACGATGACCCATTAGTTCCTCAGGAGCTCTTGGTTGCACTAATATAAACTGTTGTAAAAATGACATTATTTACATTTACACTATTTACTGTAGAGTGCCACCCAAATGAGGATGGGTTCCCTTCTGCACCTGGTTCCTCTCAAGGTTTCTTCCTCTTATCATCTCATGGAGTTTTTCCTTGCTGCCGTTGCCTCCAGCTTGCTCATTAGGGATAGGGATAGATATATAGTATTTTAAATGTAAAGTTAATCTTTTTTAAATTACTTTTAAACTTTAATTGTATATATTCACTTATTTCTTCTTCTTCTTCTTCTGTTAAAAGCGCTATACAAATAAAATTTAATTGAAATTTCTTAATTTAGCAGCTCACTGATGCAGAAAATACAAAATCTTTTTCAAGATTCAATCGGCCTTCAAACTGAATATGTGGAAGCACCTGAGTCCTGGGACATCAGTTTTGGGTAACCAGTAGCAGATTAAACATTCTACCTGGCAAAGTTCCTTCACCTTTGGTTTGAGCACAGGTGGAGCAATTCAGATGTCACTTAACATCCAACAATAATTCCCTCTAAATACTGTGTAAATATAACTGTAAATGGTATGGCCATCGAGGTCCACATGATGAGATTCTCATGACAAAACAGAAGTTTGATCTCCTAATGGCTGTTACCAAGCATAACCCCCTGAAGGATAATATTTATGGAATTTCCATTCTGAAAATGATCTGATTATCTGTTTACACCAGTGGGTCTTTAGCTATTTCTGTCTAATGGCGTAATTCTTCACAACCCTAGAGTTGTGCAGCAATGCTCCTAAATATCGGCACTGTGCCACTATATACAGTGTGTATATATACACAAGAGTGTTCTATTGGATTCAGATCTGGTGACTGGGAAGGCACCCAAACAACTTTAAACTCATTGTCATGTTCATGAAATTAATTTGAGATGACTTTTACTTCATAACATGGTACATTTTAATACTGTAAGTATTCATTATGAGATTTTTAATGACTATGATGAAATGCACCACATAAGCAACAATATATAAATAGGCTTTGGCAATGAGCTTATAATAGGCTTAAAATTATGGTTGGTTGGTATAAACAGGCCCCAATTCTACCAAAAAAACATTCCCCACACCATTACACCACCTCCACCAGCCTGCACTGTTGACCCAAGTCAGACTGGGTCCATGTTTTGGTGCCAAATTCTGACTTCACCATCTCTGTGTCTCAGCAGAAATTGAGATTCATCAGACCAGACTACATTTTCCAGCATTCAACTGCCCAAGGTTGGTGATCCTGTGCCCATTGTAGCCTCAGATTTCTGTTCCTGGCTGACAGAAGTGCAACCTGACATGGTCTTCATGCTGTTGTAGCCCATCTGCCTTATGGTTTATTATGTTGTGCATTCTAAAATTACCTGAAGCTGCTGGTCATATCTGTATGCTTTTATGCACTGCTGCCACACAATTGGCTGATTAGATATAAACATGAGTGTGCAGATGTTCCTGATAAAGTGCTTAGTGTTTTCAAAAGAAATGCTCAATCATTAGTGTCGTGTTTTCAGTTTTTAGCTACAGTTTAACTGTAGTTACAGTTTTATATTTAATGAATACTCTAATAAGGTGAGAAGCAAAAAAGGTTATTGTACCTTATGATTGACCTCATAGGATATGCTCCAGATCTACAGTGCCCTAACCAGGATTGAGTGTCTGCTGATGAATGGCCTCATAAATTTTATTTTCCTTTGTTTTAGTTTGATTAAATATTTGTTCAGTAATCACATGACAGTAGTGAATAAATGGTTAAACACTTTTTTTAAATATTTAATCGCTGTGAAATTTTAGCACACATTAACACACCCACTGGAACCATTTTAATTTAATAGGCTGTGGGAAAGGACACGAGTGCATCTACACTGCTGGTGGCATCACACGCCTGGATTGTTGTTCATCTGATGCCTGCTTAGCCTTTTGTTTCGAGGCAGTTAAATAGGCACTAATCATTTCGAAGCACCATACAGGATACACCCTGTTCTGAGGCAAGATGAAGCACTTTACTTTGCCAGTAGCATTTATAAAGTTGAACTTTAATTTCATATTTGATTTGAGTGATGTTTCCCTGCAGCTATGATCTACTGTACTCTGCCAAACCCACCCTCTATTCTGCTGCCAGAAGGTCTTGCTAGGAAGGGGTCCAAATGCCTGAGGGGCTGGTGCCAGTGAAAAACATAAGCTAGCATACAGTACATGCAAAGAATGTAAAAGCTCCTAGGCCAATGGGAACATGTGGCTAGATGTTTGGCAGTTGCTTGGCATCTGGCATCAGTTGATTAAATTCTTGTTGTGTCCTGATAATTCAGCTTTTAGAATGAATTAGTGGAGAAGAATTATTTCTCCAATTCTGTTTCATCTTGCATTAAGCAGTCATTTTAATGAAGACAAAAAGCTTCATAGCGTAGTTTGCAAATTTCTTTGTATAATTTTTTTTTTTTTTTTTTGTAATAGCTTAACATACTGTCATATGTCATCCCTGCAGAGCTTAATATCTTCCGAAGGTTTGGCAAAAGTTGGCTTTTAGCCAGTCCTTCTCACCTCACACCACTTTCCTTCCCTCTATGCATATATCCACCCACAAGATAACTGTCTTGGCATTTTCACGTCATAAGAAGTTGATTTGGACAATGCCACTGCTGAACAAATCAATTGCTTATCAGTAGTAGGCTGAGGTTGGATCTTTCTGGGCTGAGGTGTTAAACAAAACATAGCAGCTTCTTTGAATAAGGGCTGGACTGTGGACAGGTTTTGTGAGGGTGAGGGTTTTCTTCTGAGTAGAACTTTAGTGACATTGAGACCACAGAGGCTTGGCCTTCGGTGAACAGCTGCCACAGAAGAATTCTAGAGGCGACGTAAGAGAAGTCAGATATTCTCAATTCTAAATTTGATAAGAATAGAAAATTGAAACAAATCCAGTGTTGTGTCTTAGTGATATTGAGCTTGCTTGAGTTAATTCTGCGAGTGTTTTGCGTATTTTACTCTGTACAAGAACAACTAAGTTGAAAATGTAACCAAAAAGATCTGCAATTGCAGCGATTCTTTAGCTCTTTATATTTTCTTTTTCAGCTGAAACATATTGATATTATGTGGAATGACAGTTCTTTAGTTTATTATAAATAAAGCAATGATGAGAATAGAAAGTTTTTATTGGTTGTTTACTGAATCGTCATGGTAGCTTGGTTCTGTCAAACTTATCTGGTGACAGTAACAGGACCTTTGAGTGGGAGTGCCATTGTGCATTTTAAAGAAAGAAAAAAAAGCACCCCGCCCCTTGGCCTGGAATGTCTTAGGGGCAGGAAACATTGGGCGTAGACGAACCTCTAAAGGGTCCCTCCCTGTTCTAAACGAAACCACACTATGGAATGCACTCTCTCTTCCTCTTTCTCTCTCTGTCATTTCTGAACCACACATACACGGACACCCTTAGTTTTTTTTTTAACACACACACAAGTTGTTGAAGTCTTCTCCCATTTTTTTTTTGTTGTGAGTGTCTTGCTCAATATGGACTGTCAAAGATTACTGGAATAAAGTTAAATCCACAGAATTGCTGAACAGCACATGGTAGAGCATATCATGCTCCCAGCACAGGGGTATTACTGAAAGACAGTGCTTTTGGAGTTTAAACCTGAGGGAGGTTTGTGGGGGAGAAAAGGTGAAACTTAGGGCTCTGAGGAAGACATATCAAGAGGTGGGGGAGGTGAAGGAAGCGACCCCTCACACTCTTGCATGCTGGAGACAGAGATTGCTCAAGTTTGTTGAAGGAGTCTTTATCTGGACGCCTCCTGATGGATCCTAAGACAACCTTTTTCCCAAAGATTCTCAAAGAATACAGTGGCTTAACAACAAACCCTCACAGTGAACACTGAGGACCTGAAATTAGTATGGAGGCACTGAGGGAATCTTTTCTCCTTTTAACCTTCCAGATGTCATCCTACAAGCGAGCTACCTCAGACGAAGAGGAGCTGATAGACACCACCCCTGACATATCGTATCAGTCTCCAACCATGCAGGTAAGAGATTTTTCATGTAGCCTGATTTTATGTAGGTTTTCGTTCACTTACTACTATTGACTTTTACTTCATAAAGTTCAGAAGGTAAAACTCTACTTTCTTCTCACTAGATTTCTAAACATCACTGCATTTGCCTTGTTTTTGTCAAGTCATAATGTGACTTTTTAGAATCACACTGCTTTAAGAAGCCTGTATCTGCATTCCTCAAAAATTCAAATTTTAACAAATTTGAAAGACTGTGAAAGGCAAGCTTGTAGTATAAGTTAGCCATTAGCATCCAGCTATTTTACATCACCAAGTTATTTCCATGCTGGCTAATGGGACTGTTAGTTGGTCATAACAATAGCTTTTTGTTGAAAAGTGTGTTTGAGAACTTCAGCTATCAACAGCTATCAACCTGCAAGCAGTCTGGGTTTTGCCTGAGAAAGTAGCAGCAAATTAATTGCTCTGTAGATAAGTTCAGGCTGTCATGAGGTATTTGAGCTATGTTTTTTTTTTTTTTTTTGCTGCCATTTCCTGCTGCTGATTTACAGTTTATCACACATTTGCATCTAGTCAAATGCTTTAGGTGAATAACAGTACCAACTTGTGTTATTCTGCTATTCTGGCTTGTTTTGTAAAAAGAAAAAAGCTTTCTATTATGTACTTTTTTATGGTAATTGCTTGTTAATGTTTCATCTTATGGCAGAGTTCTCACACTTCAAAATAACTGATAAATATTAAATGTATCTCAGTTTATATTTAAATAAACATTGAAATAGATTTATTTAAAAATTAAAAATTTCTCATCAAAGCTCAAATTTCATTGCACACTAAATGTTAAGCAACAATCTAATCAATTATTTTAGCTTATATAGAGTACATGTGATAAATTGATTTAGAATTAACATGATCATTATAATGTCTCACAAGTTTGTGTCTCTGACAAAAATTTGGCTATAGTATTATATTAAAATTGATTTGATTAACTTTTGTGGTACAATGGCATGCTGAGTAACATTGGTAAATTGGGTAAATTCAATTAACTTTTTTTTCGTTATAGTATGTTTACTTAACTAGCTTTTAAGAACCAAATCCTAAAGAAGATTTACAGTGGGTTAAAGAAAGTACACCCTGCTTGCGTTCTCAACACATTCAACCTCCGGTTAAACAACAAAATAACAAAACCGATTTAAATATGTAGTAATTTTTGCCTTAAAAGTAAACCTTTAAGTAAACATAGGGGGAAAAGTAAACCCTTTCTACTTCCACCATCATTAGGAGATGTGCCGTGTGTTACTAATGAAATGCATAAGATCAAGTCAAGTCAAGTCACTTTATTGTCAGATCACCACAGCACATGTGCCTTGGTGAGTGAAATTCTTAGGAGCAAACTCCAGAAATTGCAGAACATTTATACAGATAAGGATATAGATAATGAGTTGACATGTGAAAATGTGCAATTTGCTCATACATATAATCAGTACAATATATGTGTTCAATATGTACAATTACCAAACAGATAATGAAATCAACAAGTGAACATGTGCAATATGCTCATACATATAGTCAGTACACAGAGTGTACTATTGGGCATCCTTACAGTAGCACTACACATTATGTGAAATATGTACTTATATATGTGTAAATATACAGTATGTAAATATATTAGATTAGTCATCATCAAGAAATACGACTACCTCTAGTTGTGTGTCCACATCATGGCAAGAAATGACATCAGTCATGACCTCTGAGAAGCAATTATTGCTGCTCATCTTTTAGGATGGTTTATAAAACCATCTAGAATTGCAATTATGGTTTACAAATGTCAGTTGCCAGTCTTCCCTGGAATGGCTGTCCCAGCAAATTCAATTCAAGGTCAGATCTTTTAACACTCAGAGATATAGGAAACCCAAAGAGCTACACCATATGACCTACAGGCCTCTGTAAGTACATTAGACATTTCTGTTCATGTCAGGACTGTCACAAAAAGACAGAATCTGACTTCTCTCCAAAACTGATGTACTGATGATTGGCTGGAGGAGATGTTTAGTCCTCATGTACAGCACCATGTTTGGCAAAATCCAAACACAGATTATGACCACGCACACCTCATACCATCTGTCAAGCAAGGTGGTGGACTGGCGGGTGATTTGGGCTTGACTTGCAACCACAGACCTGGGAAACTTACAGTCAATGAGAAAAGTATGTTTGCAATCACCACAGTAAATTGCCATCTGGTTAAAGAACAAACAAAAATCAAGTTGTTCCAATGGCTAAGACAAAGTTGGCCAAGTCAGTCTTCAACCATAGAGATGCAGTAGCAGGATCTAAAGAGAGTTGTACGTAAATAAATGCCCTCAAACATCACTTTATTGAAACAATGTTGTATAGAGGACTGGGCCAAAATTTCCCTAAAATGGCACGAGAGACTGAAACATTTAGTGTGTATTCTTTTTTTCTTTTGACAGCATATAGGGCACTATGATGTCATCTATATTTTTTAATTGAAGGTACATTTGTTTTAACTAAAATCACCAGATGACCTCAAAATTTATATAGTCAGGTACCAGCTGAAAAGTTGTTTAATGTGTACAATAATAAGTTACCTATTAATTGGAGTCAGAGAAATATTTTTTATTTATGATCTTTTTACACATGGAATATATATATATTTTTTTAACATTGTGGCTGTTAGATTCAGCTCCAGTTGAGATTATTTATAAGTTTAAAGACATTGATAATGATGGATTTGTACCACTAACACAATTACAAAATCACTGCCTGGTTAAGACCCTATTTTGGGAAACATGATATTAATTCAATTAAACCTATATTATTATTGTATGTGTTGACAGTTTCATATCAGCTATAGTACAAATACATGTGTTAAAGTCTGCAGACTGTAATGTCTAAGCCAAACATTTCAGAGGTAAGCAGAATCTCTCACAACATACTCAAACAACACCTGCTAATCTTGTAATAACCACCCACAACATGTGTTGGAGCTCCCTGTAGAAACAAATAGACCGCAGATAAGCAAATTTTTAGGGCATGTCAATGATGCTGATTGTTCTCTCCACAGACAGGATTCTTTGGTGAGCTCTTAATGTGCCAGTTTTCACGAGCAGTAAACTTTGTCTGTAATGCCTGATGCTAACATTCACACACTAGATCAGTCTTTTAGGTTGCAAATTTGACTATAAACGTATACGTTTTCGGTTTCACGTGATGATCTCATGATGTGATTCAGCTTTTTTAAGCAGAGCATTTTACTCTTTTGTAAATTCTTCATGAAATGAAGCTCAGGCTTATTACTTGTTAAACCATTTTGAAACATGTTTGTCAAGTGTTGTGACCTGGTAATATATTTTATTAAATATTGATAGGTCAGCACTGTGGCACATTGGCTCCAGAATTCAGTCCTGAGCTCTGGTTACTGTCAGTGTGGAGTGTCTGCATGTTTCATGCCCTGCAGTGACTTGCATCCTTTAGAGCACAAATAGTGTGCATGCAAAAATAAGAACAAATGAAAAGGTACAAATAATCACTTATTCAAATGCAGAATGGCTACCTTATAGCTTGAGATTTAAGTGACTGGAGTAAGCAATTTTTGAATGACAGCTTAAAGAGTCAGAGTAAATCCAACCGTGACATACCTCTTTTTAACTCTATGATTAACATAAAAGAAAAAATACAAATACAAATCAGAAACTACAATTTCAACCAGTTCATCTAGCCACTTATACTACAGCGTTACAATGGGCAGTGGTGGCTGAAACGGTTAAGGCTCTGGGCTGTTGACTGGAGGATCAGGGTTCAAGCCCCAGCACTGCCCAGCTGCCACTGTTGGGCCCTTGAGCAAGGCCCTTAACTCTCTCTGCTTCAAGGGTGCTGTATCATGGCTGACCATGCTCTCTGACCCCAACCTTGAAAGTTAGTATATGCAAAAATAAAGCTTCTATTCTATTCTAGCCACAAAATCCTTTTTTGTTCCTATTTGTGTAAATATCTTCAAACTAGCTTTTAACCTGTGAGGGGCTTCCACCTAGTGTGACTGAAACATGTGAGGATACCTAAAGGCCTAAGTCAATTAAGTCATTTATTTTATCTGTTAAAAGCTCTATTCCTACCCTAAAGTATAACTGTATTTAAAATATTTTTCTTTTCTCTTTGTAAAGGTTGCCTCTGCTTGGTCTTCTGACCTTCACGCCACTTTCCAAAATGAGTCAGATGTAAATGCTGGAATTCATGTGGTGGACTGCCTGCAGCCATATAAAGAAACCTAAAATTACTCCAGTGGCACAAGCCCGATTTGAGCAGCTTGCATCGATTTGTGCCTTGTTTTTTTGTTTAAAAAGAGTTGACCTATAAACATAGTTTAAACAATTAAAAGGTCAATTGTATTATATCACAGTGGTCCAGGGTAGATGCTTTAGGATGCAAATGGATTGTGAATAAAATTTATCTTTTGCCTGTTCCTAAAGCTTAGTTGGTTTTATTTCCCAACATATAGGCAAATCAGTCATTTTGTTAGTGACCCTGACCAGAATGAAGTATTTACTGAAGTAAACCTTTTAAAGGAATGAGTGAATGACTGAATGAATGAATTTATCTGGAATTTGTTTAATGAAATAGGCTTAATGTTGCCCCAGTTCCTAACAGGTTACCACTTAACAAAGGCCTAACAAATGGAGTCATGGTCAATTTGAATCATTTGCTCTGTAGGTTTATCTAGGTTTAGTTTAAGTCAAATTCAGTTCAATATAACTCAATTTATTTGTATAGCACTTTTAACAATTCACATCTTTTAGCACTTTTAACAATTAAAAAATCTCTAAAACTCATCCCTAATGAGCAAGCCGGAGTCAATGGTGGGAAGGAAAAACTCCCTGAGATGATATGAGGAAGGAATCTTTAGAGGAACTGGTCTCAGAAGGGAACCCATTCTTATTTGGAAACTGGACAGTAAATAATGTAAATATAAATAATGTCCTTCTTCTTCTATTCTTCTTGCCAAAGTCTACAAATGATTGCTGATGAAGACCATAAAGCTAGCTGACGCAACAGTGGTCCACTGTAGTTGTGACAGTCTCCGGCCGGCCTCATCCACAGCTATCTGATGAGTCACTGGCTGTCCATGAAGATCAATCCCCTGCAGAGTGCACACCGGGCAACAAGACTTCAACCAGGGGTGGGGGTCAGGATTGATGAAGTAGAAGAGTTGCTCAGACTATGAACTCAGAACACTTTGAGCTTGGAGTGGCAGAGATGGGGGACTCGAGTCATATGACTTGACTCGATTCGGAATTAAGTCACAAGTTTGAGACTTGAGACTTGCTTGACAAATATTAAAAAAAGACTCGACTTTGACTTGACATTCATGACTTGAGACTTGACTCGGACTTGAGTTAAATGACTCGAAATAACTTGTTTTTTGTTTTTGTTTTATCTTTTTTGTCTATTTTGTTTTTAAATCTGTTTTTAAACGCACGCAAGAGCGTAATCTAACCACGTGACGCAGCAGGCAAGCAGAGGGAGAGCGCGCACTAACTAATAAACCTTAACAGTCGTGACGAAACATGGAAGGCGCTACACCAAAAATTAAGTTCGGGATTTTGTGCAAGATGAGAAGAGAAGAACAGCAGTATGCGACCACATCACTCAGAATTGAATGACAAAGTTCTATCAAATAAAATTTTTTGCAAGCGCAATGTAGTGTAAATGGTTGGTTACTGTTTATGTGGAAATGTCAGCTTTTTTGCAATAGCACTTATAATTGGTCTTCAGTGTTAGGCTTTGAGTGAAAAGTGTATGGATCGTTTATGGGGATGCACATTATATATTCATTCATTCATTCATTCATCTTCTACCGCTTAACCGAACTACCTCGGGTCACGGGGAGCCTGTGCCTATCTCAGGTGTCATTGGGCATCAAGGCAGGATACACCCTGGACGGAGTTGCACATGTATATAAAAAACATAAATATAAATATAAAAAACTTCAGAGTTGCAAGCAGAGCCATATTCTTGTCTCGCATGCACACGCACACACATTCAATTTAAAGGGATAGTTCACCCAAAAATAAAAAAATTCTTTTATAATTTTCTCACCCTCATGATGTTATAAACCTGTATAAATTTCTTTGTTTTGATGAACATGGAGGAAGATATTTTAAGGAATGTTTGTAAACCGTTCATGAGCCCCATTCACTTCCATAGTATTCTTTTTTCCCACTATAGAAGTGAATGGGGCTCATGAATGGTTTGGTTACACACATTCCTCAAAATATCTACAGGTGTGTTAATCAAAACAAAGAAATTTGTACAGGTTTGTAACATCATGGGTGAGAAAAAGATAACAGAATATTCATTTTTAGGTGAACTTCAAGGTTTGTGTGATTCAATAATTTACGTTTTTTGGTTGACGTGATTGATTGTTATTGTTATTCTGTTGTTAAAAAGGAAGGATCTAATTTAAGGATGTGTTCATGTCCCATTAAAAGGGAATGCCTGTTCAAAAAATGCCATTTGGTTGCAAAGAAACCATTTGTACTTTTTTATATATACACTTTTCCATGGTCTTCTGCCATGTTTGAGGCATATTGAAACTTTTCATGCTTTTATGTTGGCCTTATTTCAGTTACATTTACATCTTAGGCTTTGTAGTTTTGATTTTTATTCATTTTTAGATTTTTATTGTATTTACAACTCACCTGTATGTGGACACCTTTTAAAAATAAATGCATGTAATCATTTTTGTTGCAAATAAAACCCTCATAGTCCATAAATACTGTAGATTTATCTTTGTTTAATATATACATTTAGTTAAATTATCAAACATTTGTATAACTTGCCAGTGACTTGCTTGACTCAAGCTACGACTTGTCTTGCTTGACATAAAGCAGTGACTTGACTTGACTTGACTTGACTCTCACAAAAAATGACTCGGACTTGCTTGAGACTTGAAGGTTAAGACTTGAGACTTACTTGTGACTTGCACATGTGTGACTTACTCCCACCTCTGTGGAGTGGCATATATAGCTCGACAGAGAAAAATATTAGGTATGATTGTACTCATGTGATGGACACTGTACATTATGTGTATAGTGCAGACAGGGAGTCTGGCAAAAGACTATCTATGATAGCATAACTAAAAGGGAGCTACGGAAGGTGACGCAGACATAAGAGCTTCCTGGGACATAAAGCGTCCCTTCACTTTACAGTCAGCAAACCTGAGCAACTTGCGAGGGTGGAAAGGCGACAGCATCCAGACATCCCAGTCCACCAAACACTCTATGCCCATGAACCCTCCAGATCTGCTTCTTTACCAAATAAAAGCTATTCATAAAAAGCTTGACTAAACAAATGTGTTTTCAGCCTTGATACAAGGCATGCATTTACTGTGATGCATGTAGAGTGAATGAGGCTGACTGTATTTCTAATGTACAGTTAGGGGAAAGTGTGTCATCTTGTGATCTTGTTATAAAGTCAAAGCAGAGGGACATATCAAAAGCAAGCATTGTACAAGAAAAACAATCTTTCTTGTAAATAATACACTACCATATTTAGATGTTCGAGGAATATACTCATGTGGAGACATTGGGTCTTATTTATCAAGCTTGTTGAACAGCTTTCTGTGTAATACAAACGCTTAGAATAAATTTGGAATATATAAGAATATTATTTATATAAAATTATAATAAGTTTTACAATAAATTCAGAATAATTTATATATCTTATTTATAACATGTATATAAGTATATTATAAGTTCTATATATATATATATATATATATATATATATATAAAACATTAAAACCAAAGACAGGTCTTCTCATTGCAGTGGCAACTGTCAAGGGGTGGGATATATCTTATACAGCAAGGAAACAACTGGGCAAGTGTAAGGATCTTTGTGACAAAGGCTAAGTTGTAATGGCTAGATGCCTGGGTCCGAGCATCACCAAAATGGCAGGTCTTGTGGAATGTTCCCTGTATGCAGTGGTTAGTATCTACCAAAAGTGATCCAATTAAGGACAACTGATGAACCAGGGACACAATCATGGGCACCTTAGGTTCAATGACACACATAGGTAGCGAAGGCTGGCCCATCAGGCCTGATGCCACAGAAAAGCTATTGTAGCACAAATTGCTGAATAGGTTAAAGGTGGTTATGATAGAAAGGTGTCAACACACAGTGCATTACATCTTGCTGTCTATGGGGCTGTGTAGCTGCAGACCATTCAGAGAGCCATGCTGACCCCATCCAGCAACAAAGCACCTACTATGGGAATGCAAGCATCAGAACTAGACCATGGAGCAATGGAAGAAGGAGGCCTGGTCTGATGAATCACATTTTTCTTTTTTTAAATCAAATGGATGTAAATCATTTTTAGATTCATGGTATTCTTAGTACAGTACATCGGTACATATAATCCATGAACATCAGAATCTTATATTCATGGTATTTGTAGTACAGGACCTCGCAACCAGTAGCGATGTATTCGATGATAAAGATTTCAAAGCACTTTTGAACATCACTCTGTATATGGTTGTCTGCCAAAGTCTGTAAATGTAAATATAATTTTTTCTCTATGTGCATTTTTATGTGTGACCCTTCACAATGCTCCTAAATCCATTGCCAAAAATATTTAAAAAATCTTAGCAGCATAAATGGATGAAAAAGTAGCATTTTTTCTGACAGCTGATTATTTACAGTCTGTGATCGTGGACATAACTTACCCTGGAGCAGCTTAGTGTGCAACATGAGTTGCCATTGCAATGTAACCTGGTAAAAAGGAAGAAAATCCGGGGTAAGATTAATCTAAGCTTAAATATAGCTAGGTAAACATTAACCCATGTTTCATGAGAAGGGCCTATGGTGTACAAAGAGAGATTTGGTTTCTAATTCCTGTGGTAGTGTTATGGGTAGAATGTAATTGTGGGCTTCACTAAGCTGGCTCACTATAATGGCTAACCAAGGCATGGCACTTCACCAGCAAAAAAACAGCATCTTTGTTATTAAGATCCCTGAAGCCAGTACTTGAGCGTTTTTTGCTATTGAGAAAAATCTGGGGCAGTAACCAAATATAAGCAGTGTTTGGTTCAGTGTGTTATTTATTAACATGTTTTCTCATTTACGTCTATTAGGTCTCATATAACAAGCTGTATGTGAACAAATGTATATGTAAATTATTTGTATTAACATGAAAATCTGATATATCCAGTGAAATTCTCTGATGTATCCAATGACAATTGATTATTGCACTTACAGTATATATAGATTACATATCTCAAATTATATGAACAGGGTAATAAAAATGTCTTTTTAGGGAAACCATTTTCATCTTTAGTGATGAATTAAAAATATTAAGTATAAAAAATAAAATTTAAATTAAGAAAAATTTGATTTAGATGAAAGAAATGCCGCTATGTAAACGAAGGACACGTCTGTTCATGATAACCTTTTTTTTTTTTTTTTCCAGATGCCAAAAAAATAGAATTTGACCCTGTTGTGGTTGTGTAAATATTCAGCACTGAATTTCTTTGTCACAAAGCACAGTAGTGGTTAATGGCTCAGATGAACATAGACACCCAGGGCTTTAAAAAATACAAGAATATTTGGTTTTTGGGTAAACATAAAAACAGTTTATTTTTTCAACACAAATGATTATATCTTAAAGAAATGAAGTGCTTTTTCATATGTATCTAAAATCTGAAGGCTGTCCTGCTGCTAAAAAGGGTTAAGAGGGAATAGATTTTTGGAGACTTTTTTGCACATTTATTTGTCATGTTTTTCTTTTTGCTTTTAATGAATTTTTCCTGTAGTTTTTTGGCTGTCATTAAATGCAAATGAACTATGATGTGTATATTCTTTGTACTTTACGGGTGATTGGCAGTCAACATGCATATGTTAGTATGAAGTATGGAATTAGTTTTGCCTAAATATTTGTAAATCAGGCAGAGATTTTTGCTCATTACGCCAACTTGTACACAATGGATTGATAAATGAGGCCCTTTGTGGCAGGATTCAGAAAAAAAACAATAATCATAGCAGGTGACACCTATGAATAGAATGGCATCACCCCAGCTCATAGCTGTGGTTTCACATCACAACAAATGATGATCCCTCACATAAATGTGCTTGAGAACAACATGTCTGAGAATGATAATGGTGTGCATTCATCAATCAGGTGTCTAGAATAAAGAAAAATCCATGAATCAATGAAAATAAATCTCTTCAACTTAAGGATAAGTTGTGTTTTTTTTACGTTGTTTATTTGGTCATTCACTAACATGGGACAGCATGTGCTGTGCAATTTCTAAGCCTAACCATTCTTTAACTTTTTTAATGTTTCAGGCGCTGGAGCATAGACTGGGGTCCAGGTGTTGGTCTGAGCGAAGCCATGTGGAGAAGAAGCTCCTTGTCGTGGTGTGTGGTCTCTCGCTGGCATTATTCATATGCCTCCTGACACTGGGTCTGCATTATAGTGAGAGTGAGTGACAGAAAAAACAATATCTTATCCTTATATTTGTACATATCTTTAGCAGAGGTCTGGAAGAAAATTGCATTTAAAGATCCAGTTTTACTGAAACATATTCATATATACATTTATAACCTAAACTATTTATGGGAAGTTAGCTATCAGTGTTCGGCCTTATCCACATTTGTCATTACAAAAGGTAAAAGTCACTGGCAACATTTAAACACTTGGCTGATCACTGCAACATTGGGTGGCCAACAACCGCTGATTAATTCAGTCAGTTTTACAAAATCTTTTGTCTTAATGTTTAAATCAGTCATTTAAACTATTTAAAACTTTTTTCCATTGTCCACGTACACACTCTGGCACAGATCTCTTCTCTGTTTTGACTGCTGCTATCTGACTTCCAATTGAATTAATGAGGATTTTGTATGTCTGTCAGTACAACATAACTTATCCAGTTATGGCATGAGATGGCATGAGAAGATGGAACGAGGACACTTTTTCATGCTGATATAAACACGCGTCCAATATTGTTTTCTTTAACAATAACTTTTTTTAATAAAGCACTTCTGAGAAACTCTTTCACACACAAATCACTTGCACTGTAATATAATAGAGTAAAAGAAAAAAAAATCATCCTAACAGTCATGTCTCTTTATATGTAAAGAGAGATGACTCTTTATGTCTCTCTTTATGTCTCAGTCATGTCTCTTTATATGTAAACATTTCCAGTTCAAAAAAATAACTGTGAGAAAATGTCACTTTAGATGGACTGACACATAGTTATTCTGAATGTTTTTCACTTGAGGCTGGAACATATACCAGGCATTTATCTTTGAGTCATGTTTTTTGTTCAAAATGAATTTTGTATCAGAGAACAGCATACCAGCGAATGTTATTTCCTCCTATTCAACTCAATGCCGCATGACAAATCACTGCATTATGAAAAGAGTACTGACAGAAAAATGTGCCCAGACCAGAATGTTTGCCCCTCCTTTTCCCTGTCCAAGTGCCTTTTTGTTTTTCGGGCCTACTTTTGCTTTTTTTTGGGCCTGCGTTCCTGCTTACTTGACTTTTTATCTATCCAAGCTATGGTTGTGTCTTTAAGGCTCAGTGTTTCTCTAATGAGGGTCCACAAAAACCCACTATTGCCTATATATGATAAAATTTGTAACTGGGACAAAAACATGCAAAACTGAAAAGAATGTTGTCTTATAAGTCTCTCTAAATATCTAAAAAGCGGTAAATTATACAATATGTCTGTTACCTAAAACGTTATCTTTCAGAGATTGGATTATAGACACATACATAAAAACACAATAGAAAAAGGGAGTAACCAAAAGAAAATGTTTCCTGTGTGTTGGGCATATCGTATCTAGACTACCCAAAGCTTTCTAGAGACTATAAGACAATTATTTTTTTATTACTCTATTATTCAAACATCTTTTTAAAGACACTTAACGTCTGTTTAGACATCTGATTTAGGATATTAAGGACTGAAATATGTACAGTCATGTGAAAAAATCAGGACACCCCATGAAAGCCTTTCTTTTTTTTCTTTTTTTTTTCAATAGTTAAACATATTTTATTGGAAGATTGAAGTAATATAATTAAACAAATAACAACAAAGAAAGATGTTTTTAAATGATCTCTAAAATGTAATTTAAAAAAATAGAATTTCTTGTGAGGAAAAAGTAAGGACACCCCATTTTTTTGTAAATAAAATGATAAAAAAATATCTACAGGTGTATCACATCAGGTGCACATTATAAGGACATGTTACAGAGCATTTTAGGTAAGGTAACAGTAAGGTAAACTTTTATTGTCCCCAGTAGGGAACTTTGTCTTGGGCCATCACCCATGCTGCAATCATACAGTACACACATTAGACAGATACAATTCACAAGATATTGAATACAAAAAATAGCAACTATGTCCTTCCCCTATTTAACAGCTTCACCGACACTGGGTTAAGAGTTTTTAAATCTATTTAATATGCGGGTGAGGAACAATGAACCTCCTGCCAGAAGGCAACAACTCATACTCCATATTCAAAACATGGGGAAAATCACAGACAATCCTCTCAGGGTGTCTTACAGTGGCATATTCGTACATAGTTTGAAGTGGTGTCAATTCTTTCACTCCTATAATTTTCCGAGCAGTATGTTTCATTCGTATCAGCTTTGATCTTGATTCCCAAACCATACTGTGATACAGTATCTGATTAAACTCTCAATTACTGCCTGGTAAAAGATTACCATAAATTTTTGGTCAACCCCATGGACTCTCAGACGATGTAAAAATGCAATCTTTGTTGAATCTTACTACAAAGATTATCCACATGTATCTGCCATGTTAGTGAGTTATCAAAAAACACACCAAGGTATTTGTATGATGAGACCTGTACTACAATTTGATTGTGGATGCTCAGTGGCCTGTGATCACCCACTCCCCATTTTTCCCCATTTCCCCATTCACTCCCCCAAGTCTTGCCTTATTTAAACCTCAGATATTTAGTTTGTTTCAACTTAATTGTTGAAGTGGGAGGTATCACAATGGTGAGATCCAAAGAGCTCTCTGAGGCCTTCAGAAAGAAGATTGTTGATTCTTTTGAGTCTGGTAAGGTTTATAAAATGATCTCTACAAATTTTGTAATCATCGATTCCACTGTTAAAAGCATTTACAAATGGAGAACATTTAAAACAACTGCCAACATGCCCAGGTCAGGACATCCAAGCAAATTCACCCCAAGAGCAGACTGCAAGATGCTTAAAGAAATCTCCAAAAACCCTAAAATATCATCACAGGATCTACAGCAAGCTCTTGCTACAGTTGATGTCAAAGTACAGGAATCTTAAACTCAGAAAGTGACTGCAGAACTTTAATTATCATGGGAAGTGTATAAGAAAAACATGAGGGCAATACTGAAGTTTGCAAAAGAATACAAAGGCTAAGGCCAATATCTTTGGAATAATGTGCTTTGGAGTCTAAAATTGAATTATTTGGAGACCATAACAGAGGGCTGTATTTGGTTTAAATGGCGTAAACCAAACACAGCATTTTAGCAAAAGAACCTCTGTGTATACCAACTGTGAAACATTGAGGTGGAAGTGTTATGGTTTGGAGATGCTTTGCTGCAGCAGGAACTTTGAGAGGAACCAGACTCAAGGGGGAACCCATCCTCATTTGGTTGACACTGGAGGGTGTGATCTCAAATATACAGTCCGACCAATCTTGTATTGATGAGAAGGTTGTTGTCCTCAAAGACCGACTGGAGCAGGTAAATCTCTAGATGCCTCACAGAGTCGGCCTCATCTTAGTGGAGGTCCAATATCTTCATGACACGGAAGACAATCAGAGCTGGTACAATTTCTGGATGCCTCGGTATGGGTATAAAGAGAGAAGAAGTGGAGAGGAATTAACGTAGCTGCTGTTCATAATATTAGCAAGCACTAGATGATCATGTGCATTTGGTGAGATTTACTAGAGCACAAGATTATGGGAAGTATTGTATTATGTTTCTTGTGTTCTTTAAAGCTGCTTTGAGTTAATGTCCAGTGTTAAACGCACTATACAAATACATTTTAATTTAATTGAATTGAATTGAGGGAGGCAAGGTGGCTTAGTGGTTAGCACGTTTGCCTCACACCTCCAGGGTTGGGGGTTCGATTCTTGTGTATATTCTCATTCTCCGCCTTGTGTGTGTGGAGTTTGCATGTTCTCCCCGTGCCTCGGGGGTTTCCTCCGGGTGCTCCGGTTTCCTCCCCCGGTCCAAAGACATGCACGGTAGGTTGATTGGCATCTCTGGAAAATCGTCTGTAGTGTGTGATTGCGTGAGTGAATGATAGTGTGTGTGTGTGCCCTGCGATGGGTTGGCACTCCGTAAAGGGTGTATCCTGCCTTGATGCCCCATGATGCCTGAGATAGGCACAGGCTCCCCGTGACCCGAAGTAGTTCGGATAAGCGGTAGAAAATGAGTGAGTGAGTGAGTGAATTGAATTGAGGAGTTAGATAACAGCATGAGGCTGCAAAATATAAGTTACATGTGTATTTAAATATGTGTATTTAAATTTACAAAGAATTATTGTGCAAATTAGGAGTAAGAAACTATTTAAACATCACCGAATACTCTTTCATACATCAGAATGTGTCTGTTTCAGTGAAGAAATAAAATGTTTGATGTCTTGTGACTGGTTCAGACTGCATATAATTTGTTATTAAGTGTAATCAGATGACTGGACTAAATAGGATATATTGCTTGGATCACAAAAATATCAGAGTAACAGACTGGATTTGAATATAATAACATCATAGGACAATATATAGGACAAGGAGTTGTAATTATTTTATTTACTGTTTGTTCCTTAGCACACCCAGGACTGTGTCTGACTGAACCATGTGTGAGTGTAGCAGCGGCTGTAATGGGAGCTCTGGACCGCTCAGTGGATCCATGTAATGACTTTTACAGCTATGCATGTGGTGGATGGATGAAGAGAAATCCACTACCGGAAGGCAAATCACGATGGGATACCTTCAGTAATCTCTGGGAGCACAACATGGCAGTCATGAAGAATTTACTAGGTCAGACCACTACCAAGAACTGTTTACTTTAGTTATATAAAACAAATACAATTGTGTTGAATTATATATTTAAAAAAGAATAATCTCAGATGCCAAATACATTACAGTACAAAAGTTTCAGAAACCATTAATTTGTCTGTAGAATGGAGTTTAATTAATGAAATTAATTTGCTCTAAATGAACTATAATTAGCATTTGGTATGGTATACTGAAACTTTTTTGTTTATTCATGCTTTATGGGTCTCTTAGCAAATACAGTATGTATACAGGTTATTCATATATTTTACTCAATGAAGTTTTATCGAAATAATGTTCTAAATAAATTTTTATTACACATTAAATTTGGCTGAGGAAAAAAAAAGCGCTGCCATACTTTCGTAATGTTACATGGCCATTTTGAGACAATTTGTTTTATTAAAACAATCAAAGTCTGAGCTATTTTATGGCTTTATATTTATTTTAATGCTGTAGTTGGTAGTGGCAGTCCTCTGTATGAACTTGTTTGGCTTTGAAAAATTGTTCATTTCTTGTATTGTACCTAATTTGAACACAGTTCATGTTTTGTCTTGTATGGTATGATCCTGGAGGTTACTATTTTTTTAATTAAAATGTGTACACATGTACAGGATGAATACAAATATTTTCTTGGCATTTCCAATTAGAAAGCACAGATCATCAGGGCTTGAGTCAGGCTCAGGAGAAGGTCCTGAAATACTACAAAGCCTGCATGAATGAAGCCAAGATCGAGGAGCTGGGAGCCCGTCCCTTACAGGAGCTCATCAACCAGGTGGACTTTTAAATGCACCTTAAAACTTATTCATGTCAGTGAATCCTTACTCTAGACACTTTCTCTGATTTTGTTATTTAAATGCTAACAGGTAACATTTTTTAAAATTATTTTTCTCCTCCAGTAACTCCCAGTAGTACATTAGGTGTCACCTCAGTATCCCTGAGCTCATAGCTTTTATATCAGGTCTACGCGAATGTCCAGTGTGCAAAATAGATAGATTTCCTGTTTTTTTTCTACTAATTCAGTTTCTGTCATACTGTCCCAAAATGTAAGTACTGCACAACAATGACTATTTACCTGAATGAAAGGATAGGCATGTCCCAAAACGGATCATTTTCTAAAAAATATTTCTTAAAAAAAAAAAGAAATTACACACCAGGGGCCAGATTTTATTTCCAGTGCAATTCAATCCACAGTCTTTGGTGGTTAAAGAATTCATAGTGCGCTCAATAGAGTATCTGTGTGAGAGCTGGTGTGTTTGGTGCGGTGTGGACATCAGGGGCGTGGAGCAGAGATCGGGGCAGGACTGAGGAGTCTGGCAGCTCATGCTAGACTTGTGGCACAATGTCCTCTGTGTCCAGCAGTAGCTCTGCGAGAGTGAGAGGAAAGGCCAAGCTGCCATGCCCTCTGCTGCTAGCTGTCTTCTTGTCTGTGAGGGTAAAGAGGTTGTAGCACTACACTGATTGGCCACTGGTTTTCTTGCCGTGCTTCTGCCGCCCTGCCCCTTGGCCATGAGGAGTGAAAAATTTGCCGCTCTAAGGCTGTGGTGCAGGCCTTGTTGTCACAGTAGCTTTTGTTAATGTTGTCATTATTTTCTTTATACTAAATTTATTTTTGCACAATAGTCAGACGATAGAGACCAGCTTCTACAACGCCAAGTGGCCTGAGCACACAGGGTACTACGTTTGACCCAATGTGGTATAATGAGCTTAATTATAACTGCATGCTATAATGAGCTTAATTATAACTGCTTCATGCAGTAATACATATATCCACCTTATGCTTAGGAATTTTGTCTTTTTTTCAGACAGGAGGCTGGGCCTTGACTGTCGCCTGGGACAAGAATAACTTCCAGGAGGTTTTGCGCACTGTGTCAGCTAGCTATCGCACCTCACCTTTCTTCACTGTGTTTATCAGCACAGATTCTAAGAACTCCAACAGCAACATCATCCAGGTGAACAGCCTCCTTCACTGCTGGCCAAGTCGTAGTACTACATAATTCTTTAATATTGTTTTTAATTTATTGTGTTATTTATAAGGTGATATGAATTCAGGAGCATTAGAATCCTGGTTAATGACAAAATATTAAACAGTTGCTTTATCTTTCCTGCAGGTTGATCAGTCTGGACTGGGCTTGCCATCTCGGGAGTACTATCTCAACAAGACCACAAATGAGAAGGTATCTAGAAGAATAACTAAAACTAAAATTAAAAGATATATGCTTCAATAAGAATTTAGTAAAACTTGGGAAATATCATTGGTTTTTGTTTGTTAAATATACTATAAAGACATTTCTCATTGTCAGACTTTTGTAGAATATGCTGACTTTTAAAATAAGTTAATTAAAGCTAATAAAAGTTATTTATATAATCTTAAATGATTTTTTGTTACACATTCATATTCTAAAACTTTCATTTCTCAAAAGTCTAAGTGAATGTCATGGTTTCTTATGCCTGCAGTATCTCAACGCATATCTGAACTTCCTGGTAGAGCTCGGAGTCCTGCTGGGTGGCTCAGAGGAGACATCTCGCACTTTGATGCAGGAGATTGTAGATTTTGAAACCACTCTGGCCAACATTACGGTTCCTCAGGAGGAGAGAAGGGATGAAGAGCTCATCTATCATAAGATTCAAGCTAAAGATTTAGCAGTGAGTTACACGATGGCTTGAGAATAGAAAGGTTAAAATCTATTTTAGCCTAATCTGTATGTGTGTGTGTGTGTGTGTGTTAACCCTTTAGACACTGGCTCCTGCAGTGGACTGGATGCCTTTTCTCAAAGCAGTGTTTGCTCCTGTTGCTCTTAATGAATCAGAGCCTGTGGTGCTCTATGCTACTGACTACCTCCAGAAAGTTTCACAGCTTATTAGCAAAACCAACAAGAGGTAGATCTCTATCATTTATCCAAAACCGAATACAAAATATAAATACCAAAATATTAAAAGATTGTATTTGTAGTCAACTTTAGGTGTGTGGCATTATAGACCTCATCTCTGTCTCGTTATTAAGTCTGCACAAATGGCTGAGCTGATCTTCCTGTGTGAATGCAGCACGCTGAATAACTACATGATCATGAAAGTGGTGAGGAAGATGGTCTCCATATTGGACCAGAAGTTCCAGGATGCTGAACAGCGTTTTCTTGAAGTCATGTACGGTGCCAAGAAGGTCAGTGACTAAAGTTTAAAAATTAGGTAAATAAAACTTTACCCAAATTTGGAGGACAAAATTTGGAGGCCAAATTTATTATTAAAAATATATTTCAGATTTACCAAAGTTTCAATAACACTTCTTTTCGAATGTGTATGTTGGTAAACACCTAGAAATGATCAAGACTGTTTGCCCACAAAACTCATGAAAGGCTCACAGAGAAATAGAAATAACAAAATATTTTGCACAAATTCAGGAGTTCTTATAGCATATGAACATTTTCCAATTGAACTTTTTTTTATAAATATCACATTTCATGTGTAAATGATATTTATTTATTAAATTAATTTTTATCAAGCATGATAAATGAGGAAAAATTGTCCCTAGTGTGTGATTGCGTGAGTGAATGAGAGTGTGTGTGTGCCCTGCGATGGGTTGGCACTCCGTCCAGGGTGTATCCTGCCTTGATGCCCAATGACGCCTGAGATAGGCACAGGCTCCCCGTGACCCGAGGTAGTTCGGATAAGCGGTAGAAGATGAATGAATGAATGATAAATGAGGCTCATTGTTCCATTCTTTTTGCCTGACATTGGTCATCTATTATTAAAATCTTAAACCCATTAGCCTGCTGTAATGATAAGCAAAGTAATTAGCAGCTGAAGCAGAGCTCATGAAGTATCATTAAAAGTTATAAACCACACCTTCAGTGAACTCATTAATAGAGGAGGAAATTGGAAAGTTATATACTGTATGTGTTGGAAGGTAGGTAAATAGAAAAGTAAGTGCGGAAGTGTCGAAAGTTGAGTTTGTAAATCTGTTTTTTTTATAATTAGCTTTATGATTGTGGAAAACTTTGTAGGTGGGGGTTTAGTGTAGAATCCCAATGTGTAACACTGATAAGACACTAACTAGGCTGGGCCTGTACAGCTCATATTAAGCAGAGATCCTGTTCTCCTGACCTCATCTTCCTTGAGGGTTAGGCTGAAATAACAAGCTACGAGTCTGTGAACTACGGCTGATGTGAGTGTGTGTGTACTCGAGTGAGTGTGATGGGAAGGAGGAAAGAGCAGGAAGGAGATTTTGTTGGATGACTAAAACAACAAAAGTTAGACACATTATTTTGTACACATTATATTGTATTTTATACCTATGTGACTAGTTATACACTATTTTTTCCCCTCAACACTTCATTTATTTACTCGTTCTTTGCACTTCATGGTGTGTGTCGTTGGCTTTTGGTCTCTTCAAAAAGATAAAGGCATAATAAGGTTCTTGAGGTCAAATAATATACTGGAAACATGTTTCACTCCATAAATAGTCTACTGGTAACTGCTCCCAAATTTAGAGACACAGTCAGTGATTTCAGTTAAAATTAAACATAACTCTTTTGAAAATCTATAGTTTTGTAAAGTATATTTTTAGTTATTGGTTGAATGCTTTTAGTTGTCTGTACGTTTTTAGTAATTGGTTGAATGCTGATTGTTCGCAGCTTCTGTACTGTATATTTTTCTCACATTTACAGAGCATGTGGCCCCACAGAGGCTACATTTCTTCTTCTAAACTTTTTATTGTCGGCTACCAGAAATATAAAGTGCTGTGTCTTCAAAACAAAATCCCAGATTGCATCTTTAAAATCTTTCATTTTGATTGATTGTTTAACTAGGATTTAAGGATGCCGTTTGCTTTGTTTATTTCAGCTTGAGTACTTTATTTTAAGAACTAGAATATGAATGAGGAGAACTCACTGTTCTTTCTTTGTTATTCTGAGCTAATGGACAACAGGTTTGAGTATTAAGTTGGCAATGTTTCAGAGCTGCACTCCTCGCTGGAAACTGTGCGTCAGTGACACAGACAGTGCACTAGGCTTTGCCCTGGGGGCTCTATTTGTCAAAGCCACGTTCACTGAGGACAGCAAGGCCTTTGTGAGTATGCCTTATCCATCATGTTTTAATACAGCAGTTAGGCTGAACACATTTAACCTTCTCCTTTGTGTGGATCTCAGGCTGAAAACATGGTTTCGGAAATCAAATGGGCTTTTGAGGACAGCTTGAAACATGTGAGTTGGATGGATGGTGAAACCAAAAAGGCAGCCAAAGAGAAGGTGAGCGGCAGAATGTTCATCAAAACAAAACGACAAAAAATAAACTGATGCACAACCAGTTGACCATCTGTTCACCTGAACGTAAATGATTTTTTTAGAAAGTATGTGATGTGTGCTCTGTACTACAAAAATCTAAGATCATTTGTGATAATGCAGTTATTTTGCAATCCTTTCTTTTTAATATGATTTGTAATTTGTAAAACTCTTTTTTTTTTTTTTTAAACTAATTATGGTTGCATATGTTGCCTCAGAGAACCCATAAAGTGGGAAGCCCTCTGTCCTAAAGACATCCCCATTTTTAAATGCAATTTAATATCAATTGTGCACTTGCTTGCAGAGAACACTGTAGTCAAAGCTGTACTGTTTTAGGAAATTAATAAACACATCTGGCCAATCAGAATTTATTAAATGTCTGATGTAGTTCAGTGTTTCTTAGAATGTTCCTGATTTTGAAAAATGTTTGTCACTTGATTACAGTCTTAACTGTACATTAACGTTTTAATTAGTAAATTAAATTAACCACTATTCAAACTATCATGTTTTTGCACTTGTACTCTTTGCTACCACCTGGTGCTCAAATATATAAATATATATATAAAAAAATATATATATATATATGAGAGAGAGAGAGAGAGAGAGAGCACTGAGAAGCAGCGGCGTATTTTTCTTTTCTTACAGGCGGATGCAATATACAATATGGTAGGCTACCCAAAGTTCATCATGGATCCCAAGGAGATAGACAAAGTGTTCTATGAAGTAGGTACAGAATAATGTCATTATTGTAATGCAATATTACATAAGATACAAAATAGAAGTTTTCCTTTTTTAAATATATTGTCTTGCATCAGATTAGTTGATATGGGCCTTGTAATTGTACAGTGTAGGATGAAAACATAATGTGTGAATGAAAAAATAATGATCTCTATATAATGATTATGTATATCAAACTTATATAAAATAGCTGTGAAATGTTTTATTTCTCTGGAAGCTTTGTGGTTTTATGCTGTACTACATTTTACTTCTTGGATTTTGTTTTGTACAACATATTCATCAGTATAAAACTATTTCTTCTTTTAAACTACTACCAGTGAAGAATTATATGTAATTACTTTCTGTGATAGCTATACTCACATTTGATTTATGTATCTCTCATCTATTGAAGAGGGCTTTGACTGATTATGGGTTATGTGTTATGATGTCTCATGACATGTCTCATCTTGATCAAAACCACAGAAAATTTGTGGCCATTTTGAATAATTGTATTCTCCTTTGAATAATGTGGAGTTTATTTAACAATCACAAAATGAAATCATTAAGGGATTGTTGTATGGAGGTTTAAAGTTTTATGCATGTCTATTTAATGTTGTTCTGTGTTTTGTTCTTTTGTTAGTTTGAAGTTGTGCCAGACTTATACTTCCAGAATGTCATGCAATACTACAACTTTTCTGGCCGGGTAACAGCTGACCAGCTGAGAAAAGCCCCAAACAGAGATCAGTAAGGAGCAGCTCTGCTTACACACTCGCTACATCCGCTGCTGACCCATTTTTTTACACACTGCTAACTAGAATTCGGCTGTAAGCGTTCTTCATCCTCCTCTTGTACAGATGGAGTATGACCCCACCTACAGTGAATGCCTATTACAACCCCACCAAGAATGAGATTGTGCTTCCTGCTGGTATCCTCCAAGCCCCATTCTACAGTCATTCCTGGCCAAAGTAAAGTAAAGTTCACACACTATTTACCTCATCACCTTACCACTTGAGGCAATGTATAAAATTAAAAAGGTGCTATGAGTAAGAGAATGTTTAATATTTGCTTTTCTAGAGCCTTGACTTTTGGTGGCATTGGTGTTGTTATGGGTCATGAGCTGACTCATGCATTTGATGATCAAGGTAAATGTAATTATTTGATGAAATTCAGTAGTCTTTGTCTGTAGGGAAAAATATAGTAGATTAGAGCAATATTGTAGCTGGACTTTTCTGTTAACATCACATACAAGGTCCTTGTGTGAGTCACTGCCGTTAGCTTTTTAGCCTGTGAATGAAAAGCCATAGTCAAGTATAAACTAGAACATTTACAGTATATTCTAGCTTCACCTTGGATCATTGTTCCCCCATATTTTCTATCAGTATACAAACACTTTACTGACAAATGAGTCTGGTCATTACTCATTCACTGAAATGTCCAGTGTTCCCTAAATTTCACTGTTGCCAGATTAAAGCACTCCGGTCTTGCATGGCATACATATATTTTTGCTTTATCTATAATTGACATTGCTTTCCCTTTACACAAAACTCTGTGTCTATTTGCCAGTTCATTAAAGCTACAATAAACAGTTGTCATTATTATGTTTTGTTTCTTCTTTATAGATATTTTAGTAAATAAAGCTTAAAATTAAATTAACCCACCACCTATCAATATTTATTAATTAATTTATTAACATATTAATGTTTAATGTGGATGTATGCATGTATGGTTATGCAATGGTGTGTTATGCTCCTAGGAAGAGAATATGATAAGGATGGTAACTTGCGCTCATGGTGGAAGAATGAATCAGTGAGTGCATTTAAGCAACAGACCCGGTGCTTGGTGGAACAATACAGCAACTACAGCATAAACAAGGAAGCCCTGAATGGCAAGCACACTCTTGGTGAGAACATTGCTGACAATGGTGGCCTCAAAGCAGCTTACAAGGTTTGTGTAGATCATCTTTCATAATTTGAATATATTTCTCAGTAGACATATTGGTGATTTAACTTCCCTTTGTCCATAGAACTATGTTTTTAAGATTTACTCACCGGTTTCCATGTAATGTATCTATATACAAGATCTAGGCCTGGGGAAGAGCTGGGTTTTACATATCAAAAGCTAAATAAGTCAGATTTAAGTTGAGTTTAATTTTCATACTTTCGTACTTTAACGAGCAAAAACAGTGTTATAGTTTACTCTTCATAACCCGGAATGTGGTGTGAATGGTCCATCCACATATCCTTCCCATTCAGCACCCACAAGCTGGAAAAATCTGGAGTAGAAAACAGTGTGTCTCTCCCGCAAAACCTTGAAAACACAACAGGTGGCTTGGAAAGGGTCCCCCTTCACCATATCTCATTCTTTCCGCCAGGCGAAAAGTCAGAGGTTACAGAGCAGGCCTGGTATTGACAAAACATCTCTCAGCAGCTTCTGCCTGTTGATGTTCTGCCAATTCACAAAAGCTGCTCCGAGATTAGCACAGTGAAGATCTCTGAGTGGATTTATGGAATATGAATTATATTCCACTAAGAACAAAACAGTAATGAGTTTTTTATTTATTTATTTTTTTACTATGGTATTGAATGCTGTTTTGTGCTGCAGGCATATGTGAACTGGATCCAGAAGAATGGGGAGGAGGCTACACTGCCCGCTCTGGGAATGACAAATCATCAGCTATTCTTTGTTAGTTTTGCCCAGGTTTGTTTTTCTCGCTTTATTCATTGTTTACAAAGAATGCAATTAACCGAGCACTCAGTGAAAAAGAAAACCGAGCACTCAGTAAAAAAATGATTTGTGTTATTACTGGAGTAAGCATTATTGTTTTCCTCTTGGTAAAGGTGTGGTGCTCAGTGCGGACCCCAGAGAGCTCTCACGAGGGTGTGATCACTGACCCCCACAGCCCCTCACGCTTCAGAGTCATTGGCACCATCTCCAACTCCCACGAGTTCTCCAAACACTTTGGTTGTAAGGAGGATTCGCTAATGAACCCTAAGCGGAAGTGTGAACTCTGGTGACCCCATTACCACAGTTTGATGAATCCCAGAAACCCGTGCTTTGCTCTTGCACAAAACCCAGTGGACTTGTATTTAAATATGTTTTAATGTAGGGATCTTTTTTATTCTTATCAGGACTCAAGAAAATCACTTACACTGGTTTTGTAAATACATGGGTCTTTATTTTTATTATAAGCTATTATTTTTTAAGGGGGAAATCATTATTGTTCATCTTGTTACAATGTTATATATTTCATAGATTGTTCACTGAATCTTGTGTCATACAATGTTATCGAATGTAGTTTATGACTGGGAACAGAGGTGTCGACTTATTTTACAGGCCACAGAACACTAAGTTGGACTGGACAAAAAAAAAAAATCAACAGATTGCAGTTACCACGTAAACAAATTAAAATTATTAACATTATTAACCCCTGTATAGAATATTTGGATAATACTAAACCTTAATATAGCTTACTTAAAAAAATAGAAAGTAAGCATGGAATTAGAAAACCAATTCCTATATTTATTTCAAACAAAATGATTCTTTTACATTTTAATGTGACTGCGTTGGAGATCTTCCATTTAACATCCTTCGGCTTAACCGTTGCAGATTTGTTACCCAAAACCTATCATTTCTTTTTGGAAAAATCTCTAATCATCATTAAAAAAAACAAATAATACACAAGCAATAGTTAAATAAATCAAAATGCCAACAAATAAAGAATAGAGCCTTGGCCAAAAAACATTGCAAATCTAAGGAATGCCATTAGCCAGATGAAATAATTATGAAATATATATAAAAATAAAAAAAATAGTCTCTCAGATGAGTTGTGATTAGATTAAAAATGCCACCACTGGGTCACGGGGGAAAAATCCAAAATTATTTACTAGCATCCATATCCAGTCATCCAGATACTAGATCTTGATCTCCCAGTTTTGTTCTCCATTTTTGTTCTGGAACTTTGATGTATGTATTGTGCAATATTTAAAACCTGTATGTGGTAAAGACATTCTCCCAAATGCTGTGAATGTACAGTCATGGCCAAATGTTTTGGCAGTGATGTTTTGCAAAGTTTGCTGTTTCAGTATACGAAGATTATTTTTCCACATGTTTCTATAGTATACTGGAAAACAGTGATAAGCATATGTTTTAAAGGTTTTGATTGGCAAAAACATTTAATATATGCAAACAGTCAATATTTACAGTGTTGACCCTCTTCATAAAATTTGCAATTCGCTTTGGCATGCTGGATATTAACTTCTGGGCCAAATCCTGACTAATGGCGATCCATTATAAGTGCTTGGAGTTGATCAGAATTTGTGGGCTTCTGCTTGTCCACTCGCCTTTTGTGGATTGACCACAGGTTCTCTATAAGATTGAGATCTGGGGAGTTGCCTGGCCACAGATTCAAAGTTTCAATGTAATGATCTTTGAGCCACTTCATAATCACTCTTGCCTTGTAACATGGTGCTCCATCATGCTGGAAAATGCACGGATCAGAACCAAATTGCTCCTGGATCGTTGGGAGAAGTTGTTCTTGCAGGATATTTTGAACACATTCTTTATTCATGGCAGTATTTTTGGGTAGAAATGTAACTGATCCCAGTCTTTTGGTTGAAAAGCAACCCCACACATGGATGATCTCAGGATGCTTCACTGTTGTCATGACACAGGACTCATGGTAGCGTTCACCTTTTCTTCTCCAAACAATCGATTTTCCAGATGTTCCAAACAGTTGGAAAGGAGCTTCATCAGAGAAATTAACTGCACCAGTCTTCTGCTGTCCAATACTTATTTTCTGCAGAATTTTAGTCTGTTCTTGAAGTTTGTCTTTGCTGCCCCAGGCCATTGTCCAAAAGATTTCACCTGACTAGAACTTAATGACACTTTCAAATGTGCTGATGATATGATTAGACATATCATCATATTTTGACCAATAAAGCTTTTTGCAGTTATTTTAAATGCATGTGATCACTCTGCACAATAATCTAGAAACAATGTGAATAAACACCACAACAGCTTAAACAGCAGTCTTTGCAAAAGACAAAATTTATATTACTGCCAACACTTTTGGCCATGACTATAAATGTAAATGTATAGCCTGCTGTAGAAAGTGTGTGAATGAGTGTGTGAATGAGTGTGTGAATGAGTGTGTGAATGAGCGTGTGAATGAGCGTGTGAATGAGCGTGTGAATGAGCGTGTGAATGAGCGTGTGAATGAGCGTGTGAGTGAGCGTGTGGGTGAGCGTGTGAGTGAGCGTGTGGGTGAGCGTGTGGGTGAGCGTGTGGGTGAGCGTGTGGGTGAGCGTGTGGGTGAGCGCGTGGGTGAGCGCGTGGGTGAGCGCGTGGGTGAGCGCGTGGGTGAGCGCGTGGGTGAGCGCGTGGGTGAGCGCGTGGGTGAGCGCGTGGGTGAATGAATGAACAGATTCAGAGCTTTGTTTGATGGGGAATGATGGGGAAATATTTGCTGCTTTTCAAAACTGAGACTGCAAACATAATTGGTCCATTAATATGACCAGTGTTGATTTGATACAAATGTAAAATGTGAACACAAATTATAATGGATTTTCTTACCTTAATGCAAAAATTGTGATGCAATAAAATTTTATCCAAATAATTCAATAATCAAATGATTTATTATTCTTTATTTCTATTACAAATAATGAGGCCTTAGAGGCTTAAGTCTCGATATGACTCCTGTATAATTGTATGCATCATGTCATGACATGAAATGCGATGGGGTTCAGATGGGGTTTTTTTTGCAGACTATATGTTAATCAATACTCAATACTCAAATTATATATATATATATATATATATATATATATATATATATATATATATATATATATATATATATATATCATTAACAAACTCTTGTGAGTAGCAGTTTGAGTAGCAACAATTAGTGTATATTAGCATTTTATGATTTCTACTAAACCCTAGGATGGAGTTTCTAAACATTTTTGAGCAGACTCCTACATGGATATTAGTAGTAGTCATATATAGGCAACCCCACACCTACAATTTTATTTTATGAATATAGAATTATAAAAATAGGACTACTGTAACAGGGGGCATGGTGGCTCAGTGGCTAGCACCTTCACCTCTGAGTTTGGGGTTTGATTCCTATAGGAAAAGTTCTCCCTGTGCATGCATGTTCTCTGGTTTCCTCCCCAGTCCAAAGGCATGTTGTAGGTTGACTGGCATCTCTGAATTGTCTGTAGTGTGTAGGTTGTTGTGTGTGCAGTTGGCACCCAGTACAGCCTCAGGTCCCTAGTGATAGACCCTGCTTCCCATTACCCTGCATGGGACAAGCAGTTCAGAAAATTTGATGGATGAATGTGTAAAGTGACTAAAAATCAAATCTTTCTTGCACTGATTTATCAGTCTAGTGGGAAATGTAATAGGATAATCAGTGCCAAGCGCAGGAGCCCGGTTTATACTTGAAGCATGATTTTGTCTGTCCGAACAGAAGCAGCAGCAATGCGAGTCATTGTGTTCTTGTTCACATACTTGCCTACTTATATTTTGTAGATCTGGACGATTAAATGTGGCATTTAATTGCAGATTTCCAAGGTTTTTTTCCAATTCGTTGATGACATGAGCTGTGTCTAAATTTCCTGATTTAGAAAATCCAGAAGATAAATAACAGAATCTTAATAAGAAATCGAGTTGGTGTTACCACTCAATAACAGTCTAAAGCAGTACGTAAGTTGGCGATTTGAGCCACAACACTACTTTGTTTAACAGAAGTAGATAGACAGGTTAATGTATATACTCTCTCACTCATTTTCTACCACTTATCCGAACTACCTCGGGTCACGGGGAGCCTGTGCCTATCTCAGGCGTCCTCGGGCATCAAGGCAGGATACACCCTGGACGGAGTGCCAACCCATCGCAGGGCACACACACCCACTCTCATTCACTCACACAATCACACACTCCGGACAATTTTCCAGAGATGCCGATCAACCTACCATGCATGTCTTTGGACCGGGGGAGGAAACCTGGAGTACCCGGAGGAAACCCCCGAGGCACGGGGAGAACATGCAAACTCCACACACACAAGGTGGAGGCGGGAATCGAACCCCCAACCCTGGAGGTGTGAGGCGAACGTGCTAACCACTAAGCCACCATGATCCCGGGTTAATGTATATATTTTCTTATAATTCCTACTCAAGTGCAGAAAGTCAGGGTCATGAATAAGACTACGATAGGATGTACGTTTTGTTTAAAAGTAGCTTGTTTGAATGTGACTTGTAGGATACAATTCACAATATTAGCACTCCAAACAAATCTGCATTTGGTATTTGCAATATTTATTTTTGAAATAAATGTGAAATAAAACTAGAGATTGTGCAAAAAAAAAAAAAAAATGACCCCATTTGTAAATTAAGTATATTAGTTCATTTGACAGTTGAGTCTGTAAAATGTTGAAAAAATATGCTTTATGAGACCCATTCATTCATGTTGTTAGAAATACAGCTATGTTCTTCACATTTTACAATATTTATTTGTGAACATGGATCATCTTCTGTTCAGCTTTTTCAGCATCAATATCCCATCAAAGCTTTCACCAGTTAAATATGGAGACTGTATACTGGGTAGACTGTTCTGATGTAGGAGAGAATAGAGAAGGGGATAACAGAGATGTAGGCTAAGCCAGAGAATATCATCTCTAACTTTGGTGTGTTTTGAATCCCATCTTACGATCAGAAAAAGACAAATAATTAAAGGCAAGCATTCCTTCAATTACCACTTGTATACTACTTACATGAGAAGCACCAAATGTAAACACAGAGATAGGGAGTATTATCAAAATTTTACACAGAGAGAAACCTCAAACTAAGAATCAATCCAGGGCCGCTCTAGCTGTAAAAGATCCTGAAATTAGTTTTTCAGGACAAAGGGAGTTTGTACAGATTTGATACCAGAAGCTTTCTGTTGTTTCATGTGCATCAGTAAAATGGCTTGGTGTGATTTTTGCCTCTAGTCCCTAATTTGAAAATAATGTAGATATAATTACAAGGATAGCCTTCCCCTGCTGAAAAATCCAGCATAAACCAGCATGAATTCCATGCTGGTCCAGGCTGTTTTTTTACTGGTTCATGCTGGTATAGTGCTGGTATAATGCTGGTCAGTGCTGGTATAGTGCTGGTATAGATGGTTGGCCAGCATAGACATGGTGTTATCAAGCAAAACGGGGCTGGTGTAGCTGGTTAACCAGTATGATCTTTCTGGAATGAGCTTTATGGGAACAACCTTTATTTTTGCTTGTGTATGTTTCTATGTAACACATTAATATAAGATTAAAACACAATATATTGGAATATATTTAATTATAAGTGTGTTATTTCATTTGCTCCCTCTTTTGAATAAAGAACTGAAATAACAAAGCTCAAAAACTTTGAATAACAAAGAATAAAAACATTTTAAAATCGTTCATTAGGGATTAAAGTGTCTCCACAAATTAAATATAGTACCAACAAATGTTGGTAAATGTTAAATATAGTAATACCAACCATACATATACATACATATATACATATATATATATATATATATATATATATATATATATATATATATATATATATATATAAATCCATTTGTCTCAATTAAGAAGTAGTTAAGTTGTTTGTTTGTTTGTTTTATTAGTAAAGCGGTAATGTGAAGAGATATTACCCAGCATCAGCGTTGCTATGCAACCTTTAAAGTAGCTATGTTCACGAAGGTAAATGTAGTTCCTGCACTTTCCAAAAAGAAATCTCGCAATGTTTTCGACTACATTATATACCTTACAGTGTTTATCGAAATTAGTATAAGTGCACGTGTTCCAGATCATCATGTTTTTGCCACCGTAATTAGGATTTTGTTTTGGGGTAAATAAAAAGCTTCCGCTTCTACACGACGAATCTGCTGATCACTGGGAATCAGAATGTTGGCATACGTGAGGTACCTGGATGACGGCTGCACGGCAGTTGTTTAAACTAGCGAAATTAAGGACTTTAATTACATGTTTGACCAAACTCAGGTTTATTGGGTACGATGGAAGCAAGACTTCTGCAGGGCACAAATACTGATGCTTAAAGGTATGTAACTTAAGCAGTAGCTGTTTTATCGTAACTCGTTCACTGCACAATATAAACAAATGAGTGATATATAGTTTTGTTTCTTATTTTGTTTCTATAATTTTTCAGAGAATAAAGAAGACATAGAGCAGGGGTTGTCTACAGGCAAACGACTCTGGGTAGCACCTCTTAAAAAAACATGGTCATCGCCACCACATACTACGTGTATATTACAGTGTGATGGCAAATGTCATTGTCCAATAAATATTTTAAACAAACTTGTATAAAATAGTGTGTGTGTGAGTGTGTGTGTGTGTGTGTATATATATATATATATATATATATATATATATATATATATATATATATATAAAGTTTGTTTAAAATATTTATTGGACAATGACATTTGCCATCACACTGTAATTTACACACGTGCACATATATAAGAAAGCCCATATATAAATGATATGATGCATATATATAAATGATAGGAATATCCAGAATGTTTTTCTTTATTAAAAAGTGAATTGCAATTCTCTAGAAAATTGTCTTGGTCTTTATTTAACTATGAATATGCACTAAGAAATGTGATATGTAACAAATGGGTTTTGTTGTGGTCTTGCTGGGATTATACTAGCATCCAAAAGACAACATATGTTGACCAGCACACCAGCATCCCAGGCTGGTCGGCCAGCACACCACCATCCCAGGCTGGTCGGCCAGCACACCAGCACCTAATGCTGGACCATCATACCACCATCCCAGGCTGGTCGGCCAGCACACCAGCACCTAATGCTGGACCATCATACCACCATCCCTGGCTGGTCAGCCAGCACACCAGCAACCAGCACTTAATGCTGGACCAGCATACCACCATCCCAAGCTGGTCCCAGCATGCAAAACATACCTTATGCTGGACCAGCAATGCTGGTTTTTTAGCAGGGTCTTTCATCTCAGAAATATTGCCAAGGTAAGAAATACATTGCGCAAAAAAAAAGTTCAGGCTTCTGTTACCTCAAGGTTGGATTATTGTAATGCCTTTTTCTCAGGATATTCCATTAGGTGCAATTCCCAGTTAGACCAAAGTTCAGCATGTACAGTCTTGACTAGAACTAGAAAAAATATGAAACATCTCCCCTGTTTTATCCACTCTACATTGGCTCCCATTAAACAATCTCATTTAGTATAAAATACTACTTCTGTCAAACATTTGGTCTGTTTTGTCCTCCACACCTGCTTTAACTGAAAGGTCCAAGCTATTTGTTTGTACCTTGAATAATGAAGGCTAGAGAAGGCTAGAAAAACCCCTCAGTTATGGAACAACCTTCCAGTTAGTATTAAGGACTCAGACACAGTTTCAGTGTTAAAGTTTAGACTGATAATCTATTTCTTTAGTTTCTTTTAAGTAAAGGCAGAGATCTGGAAGATACCTAGGATTCCCACAGCCCACCTCACACGTTCACTCAGTTTTGTTGACCTTTGAGTAGCCAAGTGTACCCTCATGTCTGTGTTACTATCTGTCAATCCCTCATGTCATGTCAATCCCTTTTAGTTATGCTGACATACCTAGTCCTGAGAGACTAAGTTGCACTTAAACCATTACAGGAGAACAGCACACCATCATTGTCCGATCTTTGTTCACCAATAACCTCACGCCAATGCCAGATATTAGAGAACTTCAGATACAATAGTCTTAAGAAAAAAGCTCTAAAAATGCTCATATTCAAATTTATATTAAAACACTTAGAAGTGTTTGACTTTATGGTATAGAGTTATAGAAGATGCATGATTTCTAATCGCATGATCAGACTTTGCTCATTAGGGATACATTTACATAAAAATTTTATATTAAGACTTTCCATACAGCTGCTTTGTAACTGCTTTGTTCCATTGTTTAAAGCGCTATATAAATAGTTTAACACCGACATATTCCACAATTGCACTGATTTAAGTGTTTCTGTGAGGTGTTTTGGACGCCACAAAGTCCTAGTATTTTGTTTTGTTTTGTTTTTTTCTTGCTGTAGTTCCCGAGCATCGTCGCTAGATGCTGCTGTGTGCACATTATTTGTGAATAATATCACAAAAGCTTTGAAAGCGTAACGTTTATCATTTCTACCCAGTGGATATTTTTGTTGTATTTTATCGTTTGTTTGTTTTTTTGTTTGTTCGTATGTTTTTTAACGGCAGTTGATCGAGTGGGCAAATGTATTGAACAATTATCGCTCTAAAGTCGATGCCGTCTTTTCTGTTCTGGGTGATAAATCACGCCCATTTCTTCCCCTCTGATTGTTTTGGAAATAAAAGACACTTCATTGACCGCGCAGACGCTTTATACAAATCCATTCGGTCGTTTGCAGCTCTGAACGTAACGGATTCAGGACCCGGCTGGACATTTTGTAGTGGCACGTGAGGAATCTGTGCGAGTCTGAGGTAAAACCCGAACGTTTCCGAATTCCGCCGAAGACTCCCGAACCGTCTGTACTAGCGGACGTCTCGAGGCGGCCGCTTAAACGCCATGTTGAGAGAACTCTCCGGTGTAAACGGGGTATTACTTTCAGCATGACGCGTAGAACTGAATAAAAGCAGCTGGGGGAGAGATCAGATTGAAGAACAGGATTTTATCAGTGAAGAGGAGGAGAGCTGCGTGTTAAACCCCCCCTTTAACACGTCCCCATGAACAGCAGCACGTACAACAACAACAACCACAAGAAAAAAACCGACTGCACCGAAAATGGCTTTTTTTTCCTTTCTTTCCGGCACCGATATTGAGATACTCGTATTTTTCAATGGCGTGAAGTTTCTTACGGGCTGTTAAAGAGAAGATAGTCCGATGTGCGGTAGATAGCTGCACTGTGTGTCTGTATTATAGCCGCCCATTGTTTTCTTTTGGATTGTTTTTAGTTTACAATGAGTTCAGGACCGAGTCAGCTACGGGTTCCCCCGGTGTCGGTACCACCGGGAGCCGCTGCTCAGCCTCCCACCGTGCCGTTACCGCCGCCTCAGTATCCTTCACTAACCGGCGTTTCACTCAACACAACGGTTTGTTCACATAACGGCCGTTGATGCTAGCTAGCTAGCTCTCAGGGATCCTGTGAGGAGATTAGCGCGCGAGGATGCTAATCATACCTGCTAGCTCTCAGGGATCCTGTGAGGATGCTAATCATAACTGCTAGCTTATCGTTTGTAACATTTGTCTGCGTGAAATATACGTGATTTATCAGGTTTCACGTGTGTGTTTGATGACGTGTGTGTGATCTTTTCACGTGGGCTATAGTTTGACTACATGTCCGTTTGGCGCTTTTGGCTTTTGTTCGTGGAATTTGACACAACTCTGGCTTTGTGTGTGTGTGTGTGTGTGTGACACAGAAACGCCGCAATGTACGCACGCACGCACGCGCACACAAACCGCTACGTGTTTCTTTCTCGGTGTGTTTAATTGAATGTATTTTGACATCACGGGGACGTTGAGAAGGACACAGAAATAAAGGTTTATGGGATTCCCCGCTTTTAACGCAGGTGTCGTCTTGCTCAACCCGGCGGTCACGTGACCCTGCTGGTTTGTTACGTGCGGATTTCAGTCCCATCTTTTTCACGTGCAATGTCGTATCTTTACACGTGGAGCGATTCTAAGTCATAACGCGTTGATTTGGGTGTGCTGTGGCAAGGAAATATGACTAAACCGTGCAGTGCACAGGAACTGATTGATTAAATATTGGTACAGGACAAAAGACCTGGGTGGGCTGTATGTTATGTGAGGCTCTTGTGTGCTAGCCTGTCTCTTCATGAACCACACAACCAAAATGATGGCTTTGTGGTTGCTGTACAGCCAAAGCATCATGCAGTAGCTATAACTGTCTGGCATTCATTCATTCATTCATTTACAGTAAATGCTTTCCAGGTGGATCTCTTCCCATTGTATTGTATGAGGTGGTAATTCAGTCTGTACAGTACATTTCAAGGCACCATGTACACGCGTTCATACCAAGAGGCAAGCCGGAGTGGCTAATCCACCTACCACCTTCTTTATTGGGATCTGAAAGGTAACCAGAGAACCCAGAGGAGAACCTTTGCACAAGCCTTGGGGACTCTAAAGCTGTGCCCCTGGAATGCTCCATGCTGTGCTCTCATGCGACCTTCACCGTGGTTATATAATCAAAATGGCATTGGATTTTGCAAGCTTATTAGAAAAAAAAACTGCAGTTTGTTTAAGAAAGTCAATCCTCTCTGACTTTCACCACATGAGCTGGTGCACTGGATCCCCGACGAGTAGATTATTATTGGGGTTTTTTCTGGAGCCACACTCTAACAACTTAAGGTCGACTAAAATTGAGTGTCGATTTTTATTTTTTTTTTAGTAATAGTAAGTGACCATAAAAATCGCATGCTTTGCATATATTATATTGTACATTTCATGCATAAAATATAAAACCGGAATGGAGCCCACTTTTCTGTTTGAGGACCACCAGATTTCCTCCGTAAGTGCCAGTTCTCCCTTTTAAGTTTCCGATGATGTTTGTACACGGTTGTGTATTAGACAGTATGATTATAGACTAAACCTTTTGTGCAGATCAACAATATTAAGTTTAGTTGTTTCTACCATTCAGTGAACAGAATATGTGCTTTATCTATATAAATTATTCTTGGCACATACACTTAGTTTCTGTGTCAGGATTGAGCAATAGTTTAGTTTCACTATGATGCATCCCAGAAGCAAGCTTTTTTCTCTTCTAATGCTGCAGGCTGGAGGGACAGGAGAGGCAGTGGCTTCTGAAACTGAACATTGTAGGGTTTTTTGTGTATTTATTTGACTTTTTTTTATTTTTTGTATATTTTTTATTTTTTATTATTGTACTGCCAATTATTTTTAAGGGTTTGAAAATTTTCCCTTCTTTTCCAGTCCAATTTCTCTGGCAGATCTTAACTTAAGAATGACTACAGCATTCAGCTTTCACATGATCACAAAGTGGCATCAATTTATTCCACTATTGTAGTATCAGACCCAATTGGGATAGTGCCATGTGGACATTAGAGAAAAACATTTTGAAAACTAGTGATTAGATACGACTATAATTGAGACACTATAGAACCTTTGGGCAAGGTTTTAACCTGTTATGCTTAAGCTATATAAAAAATGTAATCTTACATTTAATGTACGCTATATGGACAAAGTTATGTTGCCACCAGGAAATCAGAACCTGTTTGTGGTTCCTCGCCAAACGGTTGTTACAATGGTTTAAGTGCAAAATTGTTTAAAATATCTTTGCATGCTGTAGCATTACAATTTCCCTTCACTAGGACTAAGAGGCCCAAATCTGTTTTAGCATGACCGTGTCCTCTGTGCATAAAGCAAGCTCCATAAAGACATGATTGGCCATTTTTGATGTTTAAAACTTGGAGTGCCTTGCACAGAGCCCTAACCTCAACCCCAATGAACACCTTTGGGATGAACTGGAACACTGACCAGCCACCTCATCCGAGATTGGTGACAGACCTCAAAATCAGTGCCTGACCTCATTTTAGCTGATTGGACAAATCCCCACTGCCACAATCTAAAATATCCAAAGCTGTTCTAGAAGTAGAGGAACCAACTCTGTATAAATGTGTTTTGGATTGGGGTGTTCAAGAAGCACAAAGCACTGTAATGGTCAGGTGTCCATATATATTTGGCCATGTAATGTATGATCTTTTTGCCTGCGGCAAACATTTAAATTTCAGATTCTTACATTTAGCGTATTAAATTTGACTTTGCATATATTCCATACATGCTAATTCCAAAAACGTATACTGATTTAATTACTGTAATTCTGTTCATTGTTTAAATTCTTGATAGCTCATGGATCTAGGCATGGGTGGTGTTCTTCATTCTCCTGGGAAGGATTGTCATTTAGTCATCTTTCCTTCTTTTCCTGCTTTCTCAGAACAGTGAGAGCATGTGTTACTCTGCTGATGATGCTAAGCAGAGCACTTTGTGAAAGTGTGTGTGTGTGTGTGTGTGTGTGCATGCATAAGGCAGGGTATTTCTACTGGTTACCAGAGCGACAGCTAGTCCATGCGGCTGCTGCTGCTCCTCTTAGACAATAGCAGTGCTGCTTAGCATTCAGAACGTGTGGCAGAGGCAGTGCTTCCCACCGCCTCCCAACAAAGGCTCAGGTCAGCACAGAACAAGCTTTTTCTCTTTCTCCTCTTACAGTCCTGCTAACAGACCCTCTCCCATATTTATCTCAGTCTTTCCCAATCCTTCTACATTGCCTTGCAGATCTCACTTATAGAATTCCCAAACCTTCTTCCAGCCATCACCTAACTCTTTCTCTGCTAGAGCTGCACATAATTTTGATGTTTTAGAATGGAGTTTATATATATATATATATATATATATATATATATATATATATATATATATATATATATATATATATATATATATATATATATATTTTTTTTTTTTTTACATATACATATAATTTTATTATATATTATGATTATAAATCACTGGGATACATTTTTGTGCATGTGGATTTGTATTCCAAGTCCCAAATGATGTATATTGCACCATTGCGATAAATTATGTTGTCATACAGGCATCTTTTCCTTTTTTCTTCTTGACACATACAGTTTAGACCACATGTGCATAATATGGAGCCCTTCACTTATTGTCTGTGCTTTATCGTTATGGGCTAACTGTCCTCCGAAGCTTCTCAATGGCCTCCTTTCCTCTTTTCTGCTGTGGTGAGTGTATTTTCTGTTGAGGTTGGTATATACCACTTTTATTGTTTAGAAGGTAACACTCACCTATGATTGTTCCTTCTGGTCTTGGGGCTCCCTCGGTGCCGTTTCCTCTGAGTATCATTTCTTTGTTATATCCCATTGCCATTCACTACGACACTGGCTCAATTATTTGGGTTCATTTAAATTGCAGCGCACATCCCGAAGTTTTTAGTCTGATAATTCTGTCTGTCTGACTAGCTGTTGTTAGCACACATCAGTGATTCTTCTTCAGTGTACCACGGGATGCGAATTCCACTATGTCATGGTGTTTGCTGGGTGCTGTTACTGCTGCTTGTGCCAAGTGTGGTTAAGTGTTTTTCCTTTGGATTTTTTGGATTTCTGTTACTATGCAGCTCTTGGCTTTGATTGTGTATTCCCTTCAAAAAATGGAAGCCTAAATCCAATACAAGTGCTTAACAGAGCATTGCTGCAAGGCCCATGCTCATGAAGCCAGTCTCTGAATCTCCTGGAAACCAAAGGCTGGTACCCTGAGTGAGTGGTGCTCACTGCCTCAGCCGTCTCCTGCACTGACTGTGCAGTGATGATGATGATACCGGCGTGGTACACTTGGCTTGCAGGTATAGACCATGAATTGGAGTGAAAACAGTACAGCCTAAACAGCTTGCTAGATGTAAACATGCATTTGATTGCTGCATCAGGATCCTTCATTGACAGGCACACAAGATGTAGTGTCCTGAAGACGCAAGACTGAACTAAAGAAGGGAATCGGCTTGGGAAGGATGCCGGAAGGGTCCTTGTCAATCATAACAGCCACTGACCTGGTGAGAACTCTTGATGGAGGTATTTTTTGCAATAATTTGTCATATCACTTGTAATTTGTCTTGATATAAGATATGACACATCCTGATCCAGACTTCACAAAGGAATACTGACCCAAATAAAATATTAGATTTCAATACACTTCATTTGTTATGATGGCATGAATTGTATTGTAAGAAAAGTTTATTTGTTTGGTATTCGAATAGTTTTCAGTGTTAGTGTACTTTATGGCACTGTTGTTAATATGGAAAGACATTTGTTTGGCCATCAATTATGTTTAAATTGTTAACATTTTGAAAATGTAAATTAACTGCACAAGTAAATAACACTTTGATTTAATTGTACAGTCAAGAAAAACCGTTGTTAAAGTCAGCCATCCTACAAGCTAGAGTGCACACATTTATACATTTCTAACTACTTTTCATTTGACATGCCAGAACACTTCCTTCTGATTAGCCTAACGTTTTCTACTATTAAGTAATCATGCTTTGCAATGGGGAAAAGGTTCCCACTCGCAAACTAGCTGAGTATGCTACTAGCTCTGCTGCTGCGGCGGTGTGTAAGATTCAGTGTAAGAGGTTTCCATATTAAACAGAATTAACACACAACACCTCAGTCTTGCCAGTATTTTGTAACATGATGCATGAGGGCACAGTTCTGTATGTCTACTGGAAGCTGCGACACTACACTCTTACAAATTATGTAGGTGTAAAATGTTATTAGCAAAGTCCAGACCCGGCATTCACCATTTCATTATCTTTTTGATTTAGTTCAGTTTGTTTCGCATTGCAGTGATTTTTATAAGTTCAGTTCATGTAAATGTATTGATCTAAATTGCAGAAAATAATAAAACCCAAAGACAATTTTGAGTTATTTGCATACAGTATATCAAAATTTCTCTATAACACTTTCTACACACGTGCTTAAAGGTGTATTTTGACGCATTATTTTATATATATATATATATAATGTTAACAAACGTAATACATTATTAATGACCATGTTGCAGATGCCTACAATTGTCCAAACAGTCAAAGTCTTTTGTGTGCGTGACAAAGCCTGACCTACCACAGACCTTTCCGTTTGAATATTAATATTGTCCTAAATAATCGGTGTTTGTGTGAAAACATGTATACATACAACTTGTTTGACAAGTTTACTGTTTGACATTTGCTTCCTAATTTTGATCTCACCCACCATCAGTTCCCTAAAGACAACCCTTTCAGTAAATATCTGGAGTATTTTTGATTTTCTGGTACATTTATTCTTTCAGACATGGCAGGTAGGGACCAAGGACAGTACAATAATACCCTGCAGATGTGGAGAACCACTGAAAAAATGTTTGGTGCAAATCTGTCATCTAACTCCATTTGCACCATGTCGTCGTCTTTTTCTTCTACTTCTACTTTAGGGGTCGCCACAGCGAATTATCTGTTTCCACCTAACTCTATCCTTGGCATCTACTCTGGCACCAATTAACTTCATGTAGTACAGTGGTGGTGGTTGTTAACCCAGGCCTCGACCGAGCCGGTATGGAATTCCCACTGACGATTCGCTTGTTTACGTTTGGCCCTGTTTGCACTATGTAGTCAATGGAAATTAGGATGCTAGCCAGGTTTGACTAACATCCTTTGTGTAATGTGAGATCACTGTATGCCTTTAGCCTGTTAATTTACTGAAGTATAGAAAATAGCTTGTCATCTTCTGTTTGAGGTTGTCTTGGTCATGGCCACACTGGATCCCCCTGAATGGGACACCAGTTCATTGCAGGACACGTTGCTTCCCTTTGCCCTGCTATATGTACTGCATAGTGAATGAGTGATTAAAGAGTGATTTGAGTGAAAGGGTAAATGTCTTTCACTGAACGTGTCTGTCGATTTACAGTCAGTGCAGGTGGTGAAAGTACCAGCATATAAAGCCTTTATAAAAGCCAGTGATTTTGCTTTAATATAAATCCAGAGACGCCTTTGGAAGACCTGAATTTTTAACACAGAAAGAAGACCTGGGCATCGGATAGCACACGTTCTCATTTTTAATGACATTTCCTCCACACTAGACACAGACAACCCTTTGACTCTTAGGCTCCACCTTATGCTCTGCATCGTGGCAGACGTGACTCAGGTCTGCTCTACCTGCAGGGTCAAGTAGGGACAGTGCGTGTTTTTGTTTTTTTCCCCCCAATAGGCAGTTGCTGTGGTTTATTTAAAGGTGCCCTGCCACACGTATTTCATTACTTTTGTGGTAATACTGAAGTTTACCATGGACTCTGTAACTTTTTTGGTGGAAAAAACGCCTTGGTTACCTTGTTTCAAGCCATTCTAGTGTGGTATAGAAAGCCTGCAGGAAGACTCAGCTCGATTTGCGCCAGTTCTCATGAATATTCAAATGAGCTATGCTGCTTGGCTCCGATTGGCTAACCTCTAGGATATGAGAGCATGACTATTCATTCACCCAGCACAATAAGTAGCCTAGGCTAGAGGAAATTTGTTTACAATCACCTTGAATTGCAGCAGAATAGCGTCTTCACAAGCCCGTTGACGTTCAGCCATCCTTGCTGTATAGGAAACTCACTGAGCTACACGAATTCTGGGGGCGCGGCCTCAAGTGGGAGAGCTCATGAATAATAATGAGCTCAATCATTACCATGTCACACTGAGCAGCTTTTCCAACTGACCTGATTTCTCCCCTTATTTCTTTTAAGTGGCTAGAACTGACCGGGGAGGTAGCAGTTCGTTTTCAAATTCACGACACAACACAAACACATATGGACCAAACACGTATCAAAAAATCCAAGTAAAAACGGTTTTGTGTGGAAGGGCACCTTTAACCAGGGCAAGACCTCACTCTAGCTGCAGATAGCATCAATACAAATTGGTGTTGCCATGTATTAAAACTAGATTTTTGTGCATGTGCTTGTGACCTCCTGGGCACTTTGTTTAGTAAAATGATGTGTCATGATAAAGCTGCCTGCTCTGCTTGGTGTAGGATTCAGTTCACATTAGGCAGTGTATTCCACGTGTGATTACAAACAGGAGTTTAATGCGGCTAAGACGGCATGCTGCAGTTCATGTGATTTATTGGTCAGATCTGGAGATGAGGTGATGAATGGGCTTCAGTTAAGAAAGTTGTCTGGTTCTGGTTCCTTTTGGGAAATTAACTCTTCCTGAAAGGCAGATGTTATTGCCATTAACATGCACCAAATTATCTGGTTTCAATTTCAGTTTTTACCAACATTTCTCTCATTGGAAAATGTACATCTGGCACTGCTTACAGGTTTAATGCTTTTGATGATATTGATGCGAAAGTCCAAGAACAGAGTAGAACGGAAATGAAGAACGTTCAGAACTTCAGTAGGAAGATATTTGAATAGCATACCTAAAAAAATGTTTTAAAGTTGTGGTGTTTTATAGGTGGCGAGTGTTTTTGTCTAGTCATGTATGCTAGATGATTAGTGTGTTTGTCTTAGATTGTGTAATATAAAGTTAAAGGTAAATGACTGCGTTTGCTTCCACAAGCTACATTTAGTTCTGTGCTCACTTGACTGAGGAACACTCCAGTATGGTCTCTCTCTCTCTTTCTGTATCGGTTTCTCTCAATCTCTCTGTTTGTGTCTGGTCTGTCTATCCATCAACCTGTCTGTTTCTCTGCTTTGATTTGTATCTCCCTGTTTTCGCAGTAATTTTGAAGAAATCATAACAAAATACATCCCGATTCTGTATAAAAGGGGGAAAAAAGGTGGGGTCCAAACAGTTTGCCTAAAGAGGTACATCACCTCATCATTTCTCTAGCCATAGCAATCAGATCCTAGGCATTTGCTTTAAAGGAATCACTTAAGGAAAAGGTCATATTTGTTTATATTTTGATTTTCAAAATGCCTAGCTCTAGCTGACGACACTTGCGTGCGTTCACAGCAGCAAGCAACAAAACCTCCAGATGAACATTCACTTCTATAGACATGCGCAACTAGGAATGGGATGCAAGGCAGTCGACAGGTCTAAAAAAAGATTTTGTCAATACTGTGCAAATTATATATGATTCTGTAAAGAGACAGTCTGCTTGACTACTTCCTTTGATCAGTGTTTTTTCAGTTCCCCACTTAGAACCTACAACCTGCAACATTCGTATGCATGAAAAGTTTAAGAACCTATGACCGGTTGTGTGAGACCACTTATTAGAGATGTATAGAGACATTAAAGAAGTAGTGCTTGGAAGAATGCAATAGATTGCTGATGGCTCTGGTGAGTATACGTGGGTACAAAAGATGTCTGACAATGGAGGATTTCTTTCATCAAAACTGGGAAAAAGAGGGTTTTGGACAGTTCACATCCCCAAGCAACAACACAGCCACCAGTCACAGTAATAAATGAGGAATCAAAAGTCACTTATATATTTAAGTCATATTGGTTGTTTTTGTAGACTAGTAGTTTAAGGAAATCTAAACTTTTTGCACTTTTGCGAGACATCTTAACGTTACGTATGTAGCTTGGTCAGCTCTTTGTACACTCTCTCAATCCTGTGCTTTCTGTTGAAGCCCCCCAACACCACCGCTTCTTCTCTTTCTCAGTCCTATCCCCTCTGCGTATGCGATCCTACGTCACAGGATCTGTGTGCAGCTCGAGAATGCATGCGTGCAGGCTTATGCTGAGCTCTGAGTGACCTCATGCACTGCTCTTCCCTGCACCATCAACAGCTGCAACAAAGCTGCACTGTGTTTGAGGTGGAAACACAGTGCTGTTGATGGAACTTTAAATGCGTGTCCTTTAAGAACACTCGCAACCCACATCATTTGTTAGGGCTGGTATGGCCAGGCCTCTCACTCACTCACTGTCTGTCTCATTCACACCATTGTTTTGGTTGAATTTGCAATAGCAAGGAGCGGGAGCGAAGTGGCAGAAGACCCAAAAATTTCCTGTGCTAGTTTGCAAAACAGTGCCGGGGTGGAGAGACATTTGAATTGAGATTTCCTTCTCTTTTTTTTGCAAATTAGTTATGACGCGTAAAGAACAAAATGCAAATGATTGACCACTAAAAATCTCTTCAAATCTACAACAAAGCCTGAGGGGCAGGGTTTCTGACGTCTCCCAAGTTACCTCCATCCGTTTTTTGGCGTACAAGTGTTTCTAGCTGTGCTTTAATCTTTTTTCCTGGCTTTTATTATTGTGTTAAGATTCACTGTAACCCTATTGAGTAAAATGCATTCAGTAAACTAGTTGTCCTAAAATAATACCTTTATTTTTGTACACCTCCATGTAATAACAGTAGCATTCATTTTACATACACAAGAGACAGACTTGTATGGTGAGATTTTAGATATTTATTTTCCCTAGTGTGAATGCAGGGTGCCTCCCACACACACACACAAACACACACATGCTGTCTCCTGCCTTTGAGGATTGGCAGTAATAATACCACAGAGGAATAGCTTTATTGGCCTAGAAGAAAAAATTGGCCATCCACAGCAGATCTTTTTTTTTTTTTTTTTTTTTTTTTTCTTTTCACGAGAGAGTCTAGCTTTTGAATCGGGAATCTTGACTCTGTTCTGCTCTATCTGGGAATGTCTTTGAAAGCCTATAGTTTATTCAGAGGCTTTCATCGATAAACTAGATGTAAGTACATTTTATAGCAACACTATTTAATGTAGTCGCGATTTAGTACATTAGGACAGAATAGCAAATAATTTAACACTCTAGTATGTTTGTTGTTGAGAACAAAGAGCTGTTTGTGTTTCAGTAATGTATTGTACACATTTCAGTTAGGGGATTCTCTGGCATGATATGTCTGAGTTTCACTACAGAAGAGTGTTCATTCTAGCATTGAGAGAATGCAAATACAGTCATAATGATGCCATGGCCAGGAGTCCAAGAAAGCAACATTGTCCATGTGCTCTGAGTGGTAGGGATCTTATAACTGTTAATCAGAGAGACGGTCATGGCTTCTGTCAGCTCCCAGAAGAAGGGCAGATAGCAGTTTATTGTCTGGCACTGCCATGTGGCGTCTTCAATATGTCTCGGGGGGGGACAAATACTACAGTTCAAACATGGTTGTTGCCAGGAGTCCTAAGATATCCTGCCCCTAAACTGTTCCAAATGAACAATAGTAGAGAGGGCAGTGGTTGTGTACACATTACATCATTACAGTGGGAAAACAATACCAGAAGCTGCTTAGGTGTTAACTGTAGCTGCAATCGCATACATTCATATTTAATCACTTATTTAATGGCTGTTATTATCCATTGAGTCCGGAATGCTGCAAAACAGAAATCGGGACTATAAATAACTGTAAGAGTCATTAGTGTAAATGATTAAAAATTTCTGGGCTCATTTATTAAAAAAGAAATAAAATAAAATGACATCTATGTTTACATGTATAATTGTATAAATATATGTATAATTACGGGGGGACACGGTGGCTTAGTGGTTAGCACGTTCGCCTCACACCTCCAGGGTCGGGGTTTGATTCCCGCCTCCGCCTTGTGTGTGTGGAGTTTGCGTGTTCTCCCGGTGCCTCGGGGGTTTCCTCCGGGTACTCCGGTTTCCTCCCCCGGTCCAAAGACATGCATGGTAGGTTGATTGGCATCTCTGGAAAAATTGTCCGTAGTGTGTGATTGCGTGAGTGAATGAGTATGTGTGTGTGTGTGCCCTGTGATGGGTTGGCACTCCGTCCAGGGTGTATCCTGCCTTGATGCCCGATGACGCCTGAGACAGGCACAGGCTCCCCGTGACACGAGGTAGTTTGGATAAGCGGTAGAAGATGAATGAATGAATGCATAATTACCAATGATGTGTGTGCATGTGCTTGTGGTGAACAGCAGCAGAGTTACTTAACAAATTATTGTAATGATGTAGTGATAAACAACACGTTTCGTTTACTTAATTTGAAACTCCTTTCATGTTTTAAGAGGGAAGACGTTCGTATCTTTTACTATTGTGCGACCTTGACAAGGGAAACAAAATGGGTAAAAAGAATACAGATTATTAAATACAGCACACGCATGTCTTTTCAATTTTAAAGCAACAAACATTAAATTCACCGGCTTTGTAGATATCACTATTTTCGTTTCCCTTAACTATCACCAGTTGTCTCAAATCTCGTAGCTGTCATGTGGTGGGCGAGAGGTGGAAAATGTGGCTAGAGAATGCCATCTGGCTCATTTGTAAGCCCTCAGCACATGTACATATTTTTGCATGCTGTTGTGTTGAACATGCATGGATTCTATACGGTGCAGAGAAAATAGCTGTCCTTGTGCTGCCTTACAAATAAAGCAGAATTGACTTTAAGAGCAAAAATGCTGCCCAGAAATGGTGGCTGCTTTGTAATCTACCTTTCAAGTAGAAGGTAAAGGACATGAGAACTTGATTAAATGTGAGGAATAACGTGGTGCGTTCTGCTTATTGCGAAGTCCCGGCAAAGTACCTGTGCGCATGCAGGAATTTGCTTTCAAAGCACGCAGTGAAGTGCACTAGTCCCATTCAGTTCAGGGTGGAGTTCCTGCCTTCCTCCTGTGCCCTTACACTCAACTCATAGCCCTGGAGCCATGGAAATCACCCCAGTGACCCAGGCTGACTTTTCTCATATAGGAATGTGTTGGGGAAGTAATATACAGTGGACTGTTCTCAAATATAAACAAACACATTGTAATGCATGGCGACATGCTGCTTGCAGTCTGGCACAAGTGTACTTTATCCTTACCCAGAGATACACACATGGATTCTGTTTAGCTGTCTAGGATGAAGTCATTTCTTATGCCACAGCACACTTATCATTTTATTTTTCTTTCATGTTTTAAGGTTTTACTCTTTAAACCTTTTTTTTTTTCTCTCTCTCTCTCGCTCTCACTCACTTCCTCTCTTGTGCCCTTGTATCTGCAAGCCTTACATTTTCAGCTTTCTCCCTCTCGTTCTTATTGTAAAGGCTGATGTTCACAGACTGCCTTCAAAGAGAGTACTCGAACATGGTGTGTGTGTGTGTGTGTGTGTGTGAGAGAGAGAGAGAGAGAGAGAGAGACAGTGTGCGAGATGGAGGAGAAGCTGGATTTCACCAGAAGACTGGAGGAATGCTTTCCTTGAAATCATGTGATTCTCCTTTCTCTCTGATGCAGAATTTGAGAACTGCAGCCCAACAGCCTTCCTCACCCCCCTTTCTGTCAACAAATAGAATACTTCCTGTCGCTTGCCAACACAGGGATTGCTTGAGATGGGAGAAGTGTAATTCTGTTGCTAGGAAAGGTTTTCTGAATGCACCTGCTACGGACAGCAGACTTCGTGACATCGTGGCATGGTATCACCCACTAGAGGGCGGGCTGGCAGGTCTCCTCTTATTCATGTGTTTTATTGTTTCTATGGGGCCGGTGCCACGCCCTTACCTTGTTCCCGCCATGTCACCTCTGTCTTGTTAAGTGTCAGTGCCTTGCTCGTTACACCTGTCACATCAATGTGAATATCAATTTTAGTTATGTGTGTGCCGTTGTCATGTTTGTTAGTTAGTCTTTGTTTTGTTTAAAAAAAACAACGGCCACATTGGAATCTCATGTTTGGGACTGGTCTGATTACTGTTGGTGGACGAGCCGCTGGCAGAGATCAGGGGTGATCCCCGCCGTTGGTGGATCATCTCATCAGTGTACGTTATATTATTCTGTAGAGTTATTTAAGTTTGCATTTAGTGAGCAAAAAGCTCTGACCGTGGGTTAAACTGAACTACGGATGCTCTTGCATACTATTAAATATTTGCTAATATGTTCTTGATCTTTTCTTAAGCCTGAATTTAAAAAAAAAAAGTTTTCCTTAACCTTGCGTGCTCCAGAATCCCAAGAGCAGCACTGTCGCTGGAGGAGCGGATATTTCCAGCCCAACCCGGAGTGGCAGCAGTGTATAGCGTGAGTGGCTACATCAGTACATTCCCATCCATCAGAATCCAAATACACTAAAATCAAAAGGGCTGGAAAATGTCACCAAGTTAGAACAACACCAAATAATCATCTTCCTGCCTCTCATCTCATCATGTGATGTACTAATTCCCCCCTAGTTTTACTATGCTCTACCTGCAGCTAGAGATTTATTGTAACTCTTTGGGCATACATTTTCATTTTTAAGTTATTACTTTCACCTGAAGCCGTCTGCTAGGCACCGGTTGAATATCCTGGTTTGGTTATGGCTCACCCTTTAAATCATGTTTGGTCAAAGCCTACAGTGTACAAAAGTAATCAGTCTGAATGTCCCGTCACAAACAGAAGGTTAAAATGTGAAACACAGCCCCTAAAGAAAGATTTGAAATGGAACATTTTTAAAGTCCGTTTAAAAAAACACACTAATAGAAGATAAAATATTCGCACCAGGTGAGCGCCTGTATTATAGAAACTACAACTAGGATTTACGGGGTAATAAAAATCCAAAGTGTTTGGATCCATGGGAAATACAATAGATAATAGTTTAAATTGATCATTTGTCTAATTAACCATCGAAAACTAGCTTTATATTATGAAGCAGAACAGAGTTGTGCGGTTGAATAGTCCTAGTCTAGAGAGAGAGAGAGCGAGAAAGAGAGAGCGAGAGTCAGGAAAATTTCTAATGGTTTCAGATGCTAGCTTAGCTTCTTAGCTTTGGTCATACTAAACTGAAAATCATTTTCTGCTAAGAGCAAGCTGCTGCTTGCCTGCCATTAAAACATCTGCTCTTAGCAGCTGACCAAAACAAAACATCACATATAGGACACAAAATGATGGGGGGATAAACAAATGATTTTCAGTTTAGTATGACCAAAGCTAAGAGGCTAAGCTAGCATCTGAAACCATTAGAAATTTTCCTGACACTCACTCGCTCGCCCTCTCTCTCGCTCTCTCTCTCTCGCTCTTCCCCAAATCCCAGCTCCCTGTCTAAACTCAACGATTGCTGGCACTAAAGATCTCTGGATGTCCCATACAGTGTTGTGGCTGCATTGTTCCTCTTTCTAGAACAGCAGCAACAAATCCATTATCTCTGACATCTTTCCTGATGCTTCCGTTTTCAGCAGTTTATTCTTGTTATACTCACTACGTGGACATGCCAGGGTTCAGAAGCCAGCCAGGGTTCTGTGTGCTCATTCAGACAAGAGCAGAATGACACCATTGTTTCAATAACGGTCAGAACAATTGGTGGAGCGTTTGCATCTTTTAGATATGTGTAGGAATCTTGGACAGCTGCGGGGGTTTGCATAGGGCAAAGGGTACCAACCGTTCTCCTAGAGTGCCTTCTGTTCTACACACTTTAGCGTTTTCACCGATCTAACACACCTGACGCAACAAATCAGTTTGTTAATAGGACTTCTCTGGTTCTAGAACATGTTCGCGCAGAGGAAACACTAAAATGTGTGAGACAGTGGGTTCTCATGTGGTTGGGATACAGGTGATGACGAACATGAACTCAGTGAAGGTGTGTGTGTGTGTGTTGCAGGTCCCAAGGAACCCTGGCCCTCCCTACCAGTTGCATGATCTGAGCAAAGGCCATGCCCCCTCACCTGCTCTGCCTCAGGTATCAGCCCCTCCTGCGCCTACCTACCGTTACCTTAAGGGCTGGGAACCAGGCGGAGCAGTGAGTGTGCTTCTTTTATGTTTTTTTGGAATAGACTTATATAGTTATATAAATTTCATCTGATTCACACTTTGAGGCCAGCTTTATGATCTTACTAATGTGACATGCCCACTACCATTTTTCCTAATGTGCTGATGCTTTTGTTACATTAAGAACAAACACAACTTAGTTAATGGTGTAATATCTGGATTTAACCGTTTTAACTATACGCAGATAAATCATACATCCATTATTTTCTGGTAATGAGCTTCTAATGTGACATATAGTTTAGCTTCAGTTTGTTCAATTTGAAACCAAACCAGTTAAACAGTTAGAGTGGTTTCTGTTTTGCCGAAGTGTTTCTGCAGGAAATAATGATCTCTCACTGTGAAAAGTTGAACACGCTCAGTGTGTCAGAGCTTCAACCCCAACAGTCTGAGTTGTCATCTTGTAGTTACTGTAATTACTGTAATTCCAGACTGATGCAAATGAACCGCTGAGACATTTGCCACCATTCTGTTGAAATGATGAAGTGAAAAACTATATTTGTTGCCATAACAGTTATCTTGACTTTTTTTCCTCTGTACGTGTGTCAGCACCCTGTTTTGCTTGAGTGGTAAAGATTATGTACTAATATCTTGCTTTTTTTCTGCAGGGATGCATGCCAGGCATGTTTTTTATTCATAGATGTCCAGTATGCTAGTAGGCTTGAGACTATTGACAATAGTATTAGGAAAGGCTGACCGATTCCATCTAAAATGTGCCGGAGATGTTCAAGAACGATCAAGAAAATCTTTTTTTTTTGTATTTCATATGTCTCCTTTTAGCATAATGTGTAGTCTTATACAAACCATATCAGCATATGACGTCCGACTTCGGAGCAACAAAACGTCTTTCGTCTGATGAATTTTGGCTCCATTCTAGCCAAAGAGATAAAGCTGTTCTAGGCTTCCCATGAGGAAGGTTGTGAATTTGATCACAAAGTTTGAACAGGGGCTTAAAGTAAGAATCTGAATCCGCCTGTTGTTCATTAGGGCTACCTTCTTGCTATACAAATAAATTCAGTATGTATCTCTAATGCATGCTTGTGTAATAATTATGCACTGAGCTTAGTTGCAACTAATCGAGTATTGCGAGTATTGCTGACGTCACAAAAAGTCAATTAATCCATAAAAGCTGACTGTATATTTGTTTCTGTATTCATGTGATTAATTAGCTAATTAGACCAATGTACAATATTCAGCTGTGATTATTTTTTATTTTGTTTTGTCGTTAAATTCAAGTCACTTAGGTTTCCAGGCAGCCAAGAAATGGAATGGAACTGCACAGCACAACAGAGGTTTCACTTGTTCCATGAGGTAGTTAGTAAATGAGTGCTTTGCCCATCCTTGTACTGTCTCTTGGCTATTTTCGGCTACAAATGAAACCTTATAGCATTCACTCTGAATTGATGATGGGCTTATTTCTACAGATAACTTCTAGAGATGTGTATTGAATAATATGTTTAGAAAGTTTTATTAGAATGTGGGATAATGGGACTACAGACCTTTCACACCGTCAGAGCTCCCTGGCTTTGTGCATTCGACTCAGTAAGCTCGAACAGTTAATAACAGTTTTCAGCCGCTTCTGTTGTAACAGTACTGTTATCCACCCACCACATACTCACAAGCAATGTCAAGACATACTTGTGGCCATGGTTGAGATGCGCTGATTATTATTCTTCTCTCCACATACACATGGATGTCAATGTCATTTATAACAAATGACATTGACATCCATGTGTATGTGGAGAGAAGAATAATAATCAGCGCATGTTGTTGCGTGACATCCACAATAAGATCCATGAAGAAAATGTGCACACATTAATTTTCTTTTTAGATCATATACTCGTTTTTCCTTGATGACTCGTACCCAAGAGAAAAGTGTTTGTGCATAAGTCTTTCTGTTTAAAACACAACCCTGTCTGTGTTTGTCCAGCCTTCCTTCAGCCCCACACAGAATCCTGGCTCTGCCTCCCTCATCTACTCTCCACAGACGCAGCCAGTGAATGTACAACCTTCTGGTCGGCCTGTAAGTACAGCTTACTTTTTGCTCACAAAGCATATATTCTTGATGCAGTCGTTTTAAATTATTTAGTTTTTTGTTTATTATATACAAACATGACCTATGTAAAAAATATATATAATTTTTTTTTTTTTTTTTTTTTTTTTTTGAGTCAAATCACTCAAGACATCATAATGAATATAGTCCAGTTTCACAGATAAATTGATCTGTTGACTCGGACTGTTTGCCGTAGCTGAAAGCAGGCTCGCTGTTCTATTAAACAGTATAAACAACCCTTTTTTGATTTTTGATGTGGGTCCTTTTTTTTTTTTTTCCTGATCTGGAAATCTACACTATATGGCCAAAAGTATGTGGACGCCTGACCATCAAACTCTGATTTTCTTTTTCTCACAAAGTTGGAACCAAACAAATGTCTTAGCATTGCAATTTCCCTTCACTTAAACCAAGACCCCCAAACCTGTTCCAGCATGACTGTGCCCTGGGCACAAAGCCATTTCAATACATGCACAGTTTGACAAGACTGATGTGGAATAACACTGGTGTCCTGACCTCAACCTCAATGAACTCTGAACTGGATGAACTGGAACACCACTGCTTTTCTAATGGTCTTATTGCTAAATGAGAAATAAATAAATAAATAAAACGAAGCCACACTCCAAGATTTAGTAAAAGGCCTTTTTCAGAAGAGCGGATATAATAAGCGGTTATGATAAAAAAAATAAATAAATAAAAAGTGACAATCTGGAATAGGATGTTCAAATTACACATATGGGTGTGATGGGTATATAGAATATAAACTAGATTTTAAATCAGTATTATTTATTTTTAAAGTGTAAAATGACTTTGCTGAGTCTGCCAATGGTCACTGGCACTGATAATTATTTTATTATCTTAAAGTTAAATCTTGTTTCACAGACATTCAGGCATGTGACAACTATCGTTTACTATATCGTAATCGTAAGAATACTATCGTTTCTTGTTGATTGGGGGTTTACACACGTGTTTACAGCTTTTTGTACCTTTAACGTGTTTGTCTGGAAAGATGCAGACTACATTAGGCTTGTTTGGTAATATTACGACTCAGGGTTAATCTGCACAGGTGCTTTAAACTCTCCTTTGCTGACGTACAAATAAAAGTTGTTTTGAGTTCAATAATCTGAATTAAACTCATAACTCCTGTACTTGGCTAAATTATACAAGTGTACTATATATTTATTTAATGTTGGTTTACTATATTAGTAAATTTAATGACTATATCAAATTAATACATTTGTATCCCACTAATATATAGATGTCAAGTCATGTCAAGAAACTTCTATTGTTGCAACCCTATATAGCTGATGCAGTACACAGTGAAATGCAGTACACACTCCTCTTGGACCATGATGTTACAGAGCTAAGACGACACCAATGTCAGGGCTAAAAAGTAAAGATGAAACCGTGTGTACAACCTTGTGTAAAAGGTGCAAGGCAAGAGTCTGTGCATATAGACAATAAGTCAATCTACAGATTATTGTACAGATTAATATTCAATTCAATTCAAGTTTATTTGTATAGCGCTTTTTACAATGGACATTGTCACAAAGCAGCTTTACAGAACATAAACATAAAACAAAAGATAAACATAAGGAGAAGTATAAAGAATTAATATAATAAAAATTCAAGATATATACAGTTCACAGTGTGTATGTATGTATGTATGTGTACTTGTCCCCAATGAGCAAGTCTGAGGGCTCAGGCAACAGTGGCAAGGAAAAACTCCCTTAGAGTGGTAAAGGAAGAAACCTTGAGAGGAACCAGACTCAAGGGGAACCCATCCTCAATATCGGGTGTTTAACGGGTGTTGGAGAGCATCCTTCATGTCTCTTCTGTTCTCTTCTGACTTTTGTTGTACAGTAGATGAAAGGATAATTAATGTGTTTTGCATGAATTTGTGCTCAGTGTTTTAAACAACACTTTGAGAAATGCACCATATGGAACTATTACTCTAGTGATTTTCCAAAGTGTTTTTTTTTTTTTGTGGGTTTTTTTTAATGAAACTGTCAGGAATTGTTATCCAAAAGCTATTGCTAATGTTGTGGTAATTAACTGTATTAGGTTAGAAACAGTGATAAGTGATTAAAAACTAAAAACTCGACACACAGCAGAAACCACAAGAAGAGCCAGTGAGATTTTTATTTATTTATTTATTTATTTATTGTCATTTTTAAGCTTGAATTTAGCACCTCTGATTTGGAGTGTGTGAAGGAAACCCTGTCTGTTGTGTGGAATCGACCATGTGTCTTTGGCTGCTTCTCCTTCTGCTGTCAGATACAAAGCTCATTAGCTCCATGCTGAGATCCACCAAGAGAACCGTCTGCGTTGCTGACGAGCGTGTGTTTGTACATGTGGGAGGAAACGACAGTCTCCCCTGCCCCCCTGAATCTGTCACAGTTTTGAACATGTTTAACTGGCAGCATGTTTTCCACAGTATGCATCTCTCTATAGTACACTAATCTGTCTTCCTCTTTCTCTCCCTCTTTCTCTATGACTGCTGCTGCATTGCTCCATCTCCATCAGTTTCTGACGGGGCCTCGTCCCACCCACCATCAGGTAAAGTCCCTCTAAGTGCAATCACGGGTTTTTAATAGCTGATCGGTTTCTATAGTCACTGACAATTCACAAAGACTTGTATGGTGACACTTGACATCTAATGCGACTTGTTATATTTTAAAGACAAATGCATTTGTCTCGTGGATGTTTCCCAACGTTAAACCTACCTATAAACGGTTAAATGTATTGTTTGTTAATATAGAAAAGTTTTTTCTTGTTGACAAATTGCTCATCATTGTTAATCTTCACTTATTCGTGTAGTTCATTGAATAGCTACATACATAACTGATATATAAACTTGTCCTGACATCATTAGAGGATATTGCTGTATTGCGGCCTGACTACGTTAGAACAAAAGCAGAAATCCTTCACGCGATTCATTCATGCAAAGCTTCATTTCCTAAGAATGTGGCCACAGTGGTAAAGAATTTCCCCGAAAGCATTTTAAAGCTTCTTCCTCATCCGAGCATGAAATGCCCAGAAACACTGCATCACACTTTAAAATTTGACGTTCAAGGACACAAACCGATGCCTTCTTTACACTTGGACTACCTGTGTATTATTTACAATCACTCATTATATTCGATGCACCATATGGGCATACAGTATGGGGAGACTTGGACTGTTTCGAGCAGCATTGAGAGAAGAGTCATGCACTGACTAATATCTCTGCTTATGAGGATGTATTGCAATTGATGTGGAGTTATGAATTAATCAGTAAATAACATAATGGCTTATTGAGGCCCGTTCACTTTGGACATGATCAGCTGGCTCTTCTGTTCATTTAAGTAAAGAAAAGTTTCTAAATTTTACACAGAGGTTCACAGGCACCGGAGCAGCAAATTAAGCAACTGTATGCTTTCATTAGAAGGGTAGCAGGTGTGGTTTTCTTACCAAATTTGTATTGTATAAATAAAATTGATCTTCAATGTAAAGAATCGCATTCATGATTTTACAGTTATTTAATCCTCATTCTGAGCACAATTCTTGCACAAAACATGTTATTTAATTAATGATAATTACCGTGTAAGAGCATTTGTGATGAGATGTTACTTGACTACACTCCAAGTCATTAAAAGATGTCTCTCTGAGTACTAAATGTGTTCATAGTTTATAAATAAAATATAAGATACGCACAAGAGAAAATCTTACAATTCTGATAGCAATACTACATTCACACTTCTTACTCCTAGGATTAGATCATATGAGTTGCTCATAGAACTGTTGTTAGTACTGCAGTGCAGGAAAGAGAACTTTATCAAGCAAAAAATGAATAGAGAAAACTGATGACATTCTGTCAGCACATGCATCTATTCCAGTGTTTGGGAAAACAAACGCTAACCAGAACCTGTTAGCGTTCCCAGCACAGATGATTCAGCCTTTTGCACCTTCTTACTGTCTGGCTATTACATTTCTGACAGGCTGTTAATAGTCGAGTGCCAGCAGGGCTACATTAGTCCGTACACTGGCACCACACACTCTGGGTCACCACCACAGAAATGTGTGTCGCAGACCAGATCTCCATCTGGAGGAGGAACAATAGTGCGTTCTCCTGCAGATACACAAGTCCGGCTTACAGGAAATGCAGCAGAGGCATGAGAAATTTCATTCATCCAAAGTGGATATGTTTGGTCTCCTTGTAAGATGACGTTAGTGCTTTTATCAGTTACACTCTCACAAGCTTTCTCCCTTTCTTGTTCAATCAGATGCATAAACACACACACATGCTCTCTCATTATAATTATTCCAATGGGACTTCTCTTTTTTTCCTCGTTTCCTGTTCTGGCAAAAGTAGGCTGGTTCTACTCACAAAAGCAGTCTGGTTGAGGCATGGTAATCATTATCGCTTATGTAACACTCTCTAGAGAACCTGTAATCAGGACTGCTTTAGATCCTTCTGTTGATTCTTACTGTAACTAATCACAATGTAACACGAGTGCTTTCCTAGTCAAACGTTATGCTTTTAGCAAATTCCACTGGATCTCCCATTTATGAACCTCTTGTAACTTTGCTTTTTTTTTTTTTTTTTTTTTGGGTGTGGGGCACAATGTGGGAATAGTGGAGGGGTTTGACATCTGAGAAGCATGACTGTGTGCTCTTGCCTGCCTCCACAACAATCTGTCAACACCAGCAACTTAAAGCAGATTTGAAACCAATAGGGAGTGAATTGTTGTTTCAGCAAAGGGCTGTTGAATGTAGGTCAGAATAAGGAGTTGTGGATTCAGTAAAGTAAAACAGTGGATTCAGTACACTTCATTGTGCCCTCCGTAACATACTGTAAAAGACCTTCTGGCCCAGTTAGCTTGTTAAGTTTATTAATACTGACTGGTGTTAATATCATGCATCTGACTAATAAAAATAGTTGTTGACTGTAGAGCAGCTGGTGGTGGGATCTGGGAATGAGCAATGAGTTAGCAGTACAGCATCTTAGGGCAGAACACCAAATACACTTGTTGAAGCAGTTGGAATGTGTTATATTCAATAATTTATGTCAAATTAAAACAACAAAACAAGATTGGTTCTTGGAATAGCAGCAGTTTACTAAGCTAGATGTTTGACATCTGTCCAAGCCTGCCTAAGTGTGTGGTGGTGGTGATTATGGTATTTGTCTCAGTTACTCCTATTCTATTCTGTTGTGTTCTGTTGCGTTCTATTCTGTTGTGTTCTATTCTAATCAAATTCTTCTCTGATGCTTTACATTAGCACAGTAAACTAAAATGAACACAGTAATACATAAAAATCTGCTTTTCATAATGGGACATTTTTTAACCGAAGAAGGATCCTTTAGAGTCGCGTCATTTTCGGAGCAATGACAGGTTTATTGCTTCCAGCGTGCAGAACAGGTGACTTTTAATAGCTTCAGGTCTCTTGCCAGTCCTTGTGTAACTAAATGTCCTGGCTAATGGTCAAATGTTGCATAGAAAGTGACCTGAATTGTCAGTATGGTTATGTTTTGTTGGTTTGCTTAATAGAGATCTGGGAGCAACATCTGGCAACATGTCACCAGTTTTACCTAAACAAATTATTTTTATAACAGAATTTCCTGAATATTATATAATAATTTCAATAATTGTACAATAATGATGTGTCCTCATCAGCTGGCTCTGACATGACAGAATTTTGAGGCGTCTAACTGAATTGCTGTATGACTGTCATTGCTGACATTGTCATATAACATGTAAAATCTGCACATTTAGATGATACACACGTACTGTTTTTGGGCTATGAAATGTGCTGTCTCCAATGTTGATATAAATGAGTCATGGTTAGTAGAAATCGGCTTTCATGCGTGCGCACACACACACACACACACACACACACACAAATAGAAACACATCTCTGAAAAGTGGTGTTTAATCCCTGGCTCTGCTCTCACTTCTGTTGGCACAAATGACTCATTGGGTGTCTTATAGCACCACACACACTTCAGATCGTCAGCACTGTCGCATGTGCTTGGTTTCATTAATAGAGTCCACATTGGCTAGTTGTGCTCAGGTTTATTTGTTTATTCAGGTTATTTCTCTTTGCTGGTAGGGAATTCTGTAAGCTTTTGCTTCTGCTATGGATAAACAACTTTACTAGACTGAAATTCTTAAAGGCTTTTAAGATTACTCAATGTGATTGTGTGATTGCACAATTATGTACCAATTGTGTGTGTACTCAAACCTTCAAATCTACAATTTACCATTCACAAAGCTTTTCTCTTTTAGTACAGCAATACAGAACAAGGATCCTGGCCCATCCAAGTTCCTGCACAGCATGAGAAGATTTAAGTCATGATATTTAGTGCGTCAGTTCTGCCATAAACACAGAAGTAAATGGTACGCTTTAGTTAGCTTTTGCATGGAGGAAAGACTGCTTTGTTTCCGTCTTAAAACACCGCCTAGCCTGCGGATTCCTGAATCAGGCCTAATAGTTTTGAATATGATAAGTGTCTTAATCCTATGAGCTTTATAGAAGTAAAAGTTGAGACTTGTCCTGCATAGACACGCATGCACATACTTGTTCTGTGTATTTATCTCTTGCTGCTCTCTGATGATCTGCTGCAGCATTGATTTCAAGTACAATGTTCTCTGAACAAGCTACGCACACTTGATTATATAGTGAGTATCCAGGCCTCAACATGAAGCCAGTCCTCCAGACTTTCCCAGGTTTTTTTTCTCCCAATCAGTCTTGTTTTAATTTTGTGGTGTCCTCACCATCTGGGAGGCTGTAAACACCTCTGACAAGATGTGTATATCTAAGCTAAGGTCACGTTCAGCACAAGTAGCATTGCATATTGTATGCAGTTGTGGAAGAGTATTGACTAATTATACTAAATGACTGTTATAATTGTACCATCCTGTAAGCTGATGGGTTCCCTTTTGGGTCTGGTTCCTCAAGTTTTCTGCATGTTGTCTCAGGGAGATTTGTCTCTGGGAGATTGCCCGTTATTAGGGGTACATTTTTTTAAATCAATGCCCGGATCTCTGTGAAGCTGCTTTGCGACACTGGTTATTGTTAAAACGTTCCCTCCAGGATTTTGCAATTTCAGAGTTAATACAAAATCAAGTAAATTTATAATATTCAGAGGAATTTTTTGCAGTTTTTCAAAATTATAACAGATTTTCTGCATTTTTGGACCAAGACCTGTTGAGTGACATAATCAAAGCACAAATTCAGCCAAAGCCCTTTGATTCATGTACATGTACAAGTCCATGTATAAGGCTACATACTGTATGTGTCTTCACTGGGAGTAGTTTAAAAGAAGAATCCTGTGCTTGTAGTTTTGCCCTTAGAGTAGTTTTCTGAGCAGAATTGACCGTTTTCGCCCGCACTCACAATCTACTCTCTTGGAGGAAATCATGGAGGGACTGTTAACGTCTCTTTATAAATAAATTAAATATAACTTGGCACTTCACAGACATGCGACCACACAGATAACTAATTTAGCAACTGAGGAATGAATGGTGTAATTCCTTCCTAAGGACCATATGTATGGATTCCTCTGAGGAGATTAACCTTGGATTCCAGCTGTAGGATCACCTCTGCAAAACTGAGCAATGGTTTTACTTGGTGTGACCCAACACTGGACTCCTTACTTGTTTGGCTCATTCTACTATGGGAGGATTGATGTGCTTTTAAGTAATATTGGTATCATGGGTATGGGAATAGTAGTTCACTGTTTCCATGTGTTGGAGAGAAGAATGAATGTGGATGAGCCACAAAGGGTCACCTCTGGTGTTGAAGTTGCTCAGCTGACACCATCACTGGCTGAGTTTGCTGAGGAAATATTTGCATGGCAGGGTCATTAGAGAGAGAGGAGCTTTTGCCCCCATTGTTGACCTAGCTAGAACTGTGTGTATGGTCTGAATCATGCAATTCTCCCACAATTCTCTGTTTGTGTGTTTTTGGACTTTTAGGCAGAAATTCACAAGGGGATTTATAGAAACTTTGATTTATGCTCAATAGTCAGTAGAAACGCACGGAAAGTTAAGCGGGCGCTTAATTGATTTTCTGGATGGTTTGTTCAGTTTGCATATCTGAGGTTGCCAGGTTTTTCTTGATTAAAGACCAATTCTTGGTTGTTTGGTTGGTTGTTTTAAAAGGAGTGGATAAGAAATCGTTTTCTTTTAAGCCATAAGAATCAGATGATATACTGATAAAGCGTTTTTTTCCTCAGAGCAGTATAGGGTTAATTGCAGAAAGTTTAGGCTAATACAATATAATATTTTCTGAGGCAAGTAGTGAAGGTTCAAATAAACATTTAAATACACCAAATATGTTGGTTATTTTCAGGAATAGTTCTAGTAATGATGAAGCTAATTTTGTTCTTCTGATTTGTCATAGTTTTGCAATCTAGGACCCATATTAAATGGCTGCTAATAGAATAGAAGTTTGGTACCGCCGTAATGTCTAGCAGATGCCAATAATAACAGGGACACAGAGTCCTGCGAATAAAGCTGACCCCACCCACGTTTTCCCCTATTATGAACTAGACGTGGACGCCGTGATTTCATTTTCCAGAGACAAAAGTGCTTTGAAGTTTCGATCAGTGAATACATTAACACAAACATGGGAGATAAGAGGGTTCTGGTCCATTTTTGGCTTTGTAGGCAAGCATTAGTGTTTTGAATCTGATGTGCGCAGCTACCTTAAGGCAGGGTAGGGCATTTCCAGGAGGCACACTCTGTTTGATGATGCCAGAGGCTTAATGAGGGTAAAATGCTGCAAATTATGAAGCATGAAATTGACTTATATGATTACTTGTTTCCTCATGTAATAGTTAATATTAATAATTAATGTATTTTACATGAACAATGAAATAGTGTGGCGTTAAAATTAATTAAGCTCCCAACTGGAATGGCCATTATACAAGGAAACACAAGATCACTTCATATACTTTTGCCACCATTTAATCCTGAAATAGTTGGATATTTTCTTCAGAATAACAGATTGATTATCTTTTGTACCTTCTCTCTCCCACTGCAGTTCCTGCACAGAGCTCAGATGCAGACACCTCGACCTGCTCTTCCCACCAATGCTCCCTCACTCCGACCTGGCTCTCAGACCCCCACGGCCACTGCTGTCTATCCCGCTAACCAAACTATCATGATGACCATGACTCCAATGCCCTTTCCTTCAGCACAAACGGCTCAGTACTACATCCCTCAGGTACCTGAACCCCAATCTCCTTTGAGCACTGCCTTACATGTACAGTACTGCTCTAGAACAGTCTATTTAGTCATTAAGGTCATTTCACTATTTCTTTAGTTCTTTGCATACATTACTTTTCCACGACAAGTAAAAGAACGTTAATTTTAATCCCAGATTTAGCAAGATTTTTAATTGATATGTAATCTAAAGTTGTCTTGTCTTTCATACAGTGAATCTACATCCTTACCATTTAGCTAATGTTTCTTTATAGGGTGCAGGGAAGAGCTGTTTAAATTAAAGACATAAAATTAAGCAATTCATATAAATAATAAAACTTCTCTGACGTGTGAGACATTTGGGGAGGTTTTGTCTTCAGTTACATGTCTTCACAGCATGAGATCAAGTTTACAGCTCAGCACATGTACAGAAACATTAGGCATGATTGAACTTGTACCCATTATTGTGCTGTAAGGGGCGGGCTCTTACACAAGATGATGGAAATAATTCAGTTAACATAACATTACTTACATACAAGTGAGTGTGGGAGATTTTACCCAAGCATTATATAACTGCTGCTCTTGTCCAATAGATGTAGTACCTATATCACCACCATGTAATTGACTTCTTGGAGGCTATTTCTAATTGAAATAGTGTAACTTTGGACAGGCCTTGCCTAACCGGGATTCCTTCCTTGTAATCCTCAGTATCGACACAGTTCACCATATGTTGGACCTCCACAGCAGTTCTCTGTCCCTCCTCCTGCTTCTGGAACCTTTTACCCTGGCCCTGGCCCAGGAGAATACTCTGCACCCTACGGTTAGTGCAGAACTGAACTGTACCCTTCAATAGTCTGTCTTACACTCAGCTGGTTTCAGTCACGTGCAGTTGTTTTTCTGTTCATCGGATGATGGCAGCACTGACTGATCTCTAACCACATTCCTGAACCATATCCTCAGTAGCTGTTTTGATCAGTGAGTCATATGAAATAATGATGTGTCTCGTTTTTTTACTGTATCTTCTCATGTCTCACTTTTAACAACAGCTGCTCCGGGTCCAGCATATTTTCAAGGCCAGACTGTGTATCCCTCCTCAGCCCCAATTATAGTGCCTACACCGCCACAGCAGCTCCCACCAGCCAAACGCGAGAAGAAACAAGTGGGTTTTTCACAACTTGCACTTAATTATTCACAAGCAGTTAGAATTTAAAGTAGTCGTCTTGTAGCTATTACACTTTTTAGGTGCTTAACTATTGTATATACCAGTGTTGTTAAATTCTCAAATCTACTCAAATTATTTAGTAAATAAAGATTTTGAGTTGATCAATTGCTGTGGTGTTTGAAGTGAAAAGGTACTTAATCACCAGTTATATAGTTTTACCTCATCATCAAATATCAAAGGAAATAAATAGCATCGACCTATTTATCTAAATTAGGACAGACATAGTGAAATAGATAAATATGCTCTCAAAAATCATTTAAAGTCTGGCGTGCACTGGATAATCCTGATTCTGTACAGTGAATTTTTGCACATGACCATGATAAACAGAGTAAAGGCATAGAGAGGAGGAATGAATCCCAGTTCCTGCTTTAGTGATGATAATGACTGCACTTACTCTCTGTTCTCTCAGATCCGGATTCGGGACCCCAACCAAGGTGGGAAAGACATTACAGAGGAGATCATGGCTGGTAGTGGGAATACCACGCCCCCTGTGGGTCGTCCGAGCTCCACCCCAACCCCTCCACAGGTATGAACACCACTACAGGCTTTCTCACTGCAATGTACCTATTGTCTTTCTGCCAACTATTTTTTTCTGCAAATACAAAAAATTGTGTATTTAGCAGCCAATATTATAGCCTCTTCTGTTTATTGGCCCATTAAAGCATCTACAATACATTTATTGTCATTACACTGGTACGCTGCAATAAGTAGTTTAATCGCTCAACCCCCTATGTGTAAGGAACAAGCACAGGTATCACAGTGGAGGCCCAAATAGTACAGAGCACAGCCAGACACTGCAGTATTGACTGTGTCAACTTTAAATAGTAAATGTACTTATAGGCTTTACATGTAGATATGTTAGGAATTAAACGCACTCATTTAGATCCCAGTGATTTACTCGGTAATGTTATGAGCTTTAAGCATTCAATAGTAGTGTGGTATAAAGCTCTAAAAAATAAAGGGAGCTCTAAAAATATATATAGCTGTATAACTATGTTGTTTCTCACAGTAATATTAAAGGCAGGTTACTGAACAATAAAAAGTATATTACATTCAAGAAATGTTCTTGCACATTAGTCACAGCATTTGTGTGAATAACAGTTTTGCTATAATGTTAAACAGTGTTTTATGGTCAGCATGTATGTGGGAGGAGGCAAGCAGCTTAACAGCTTGGGTATAGAATTTAGTCCTCCATCTGCTAGATACAGTGAACTGGTACCTCCTTCCAAAAGGTGGTTTGATGTGGTCTACTCTTTGGCCCAGAGTAGACCACATCAAAATACCTGAGAGCCGGTCACTGACATTATTTTAGAACTTCAATATAGTGAATGTCATTTTAGTGGAAAAACAACAGAGTATTAACAGCTGTAGTTGTGACACACAAAATGCTCATTAACTTGTGCAAATTTTTAGAAAAAATTACATCAACTAACACTAGTTAGAGAGATTAAAAAGGATTTACTAATGGTTTTCCACGCTTAGGGGTGGGAAGCATTGGCACTGATTAGCTCTAGTAATGCTCTGATTAAAAAGTTGCTTTAGCCAGAACAAGTCCAGCTGTGTCTTAGTCTCTGCCCTCTGATTTGGTTCATAATGTCTAATGATATTAAATTACTGCAACAGTCTCTTGATATAAAGAATAAAATTGTTGGTAGCCACCCATTAAAGAAAGAAAAACACACAATGGCCACTGAAATAACTTGAAACTGCAAGTAATAATAAATAAAAATTTACTGAAAATTGACTAATGGAAAATCTATTTTTGCTTTTTGAGTTGTGGTTTAACAGAATCGTTTAGTAAATAAACTATTAAGTAGCCAAATGATGGTACTCCTAGAAAAGAGTGAAAATAATTTGACCGTAGGCTCACAGAAAGGTAAGGAGAGAGCCCTCAGGAGATTAGAAAGAAAATTATAGACAAACATATTACATGTAAAGGCTATAAGACCATCTCCAAGCAGCTTAATGTTCCTGTGACTACTGAGGTTTAAGGTCCATGGGACTGCAGCCAACCTCTATGGACATGGACACAAGAGTAAAACTGATAACAAATTGAAGAGACAGATCATATAAAAGATTTCCAAAGAGCCAAGGACAAAATGCAAAATGCATATTGACAAGCCACAAAGTCTCTGGGCAGATGAGACAAAATTGGGGCTTTTTGGCAAGGCACATCAGCTCTTTGTTTACAGACACAAAAATGAAGCATTCAAAGAAATAAACACAGTACCTACTGTGAAACATGGAGGAGGCTCGGTTATGTTCAGGGGCTGCTTTGCTGCATCTGGCACAAGATGTCTTGAATCTGTGCAGGGTAAAATGAAATCTAAAGTCTATTAAGGCATTCTGGAGCGAAATGTTCTGCCCAGTGTCAGAAAGCTTGGTCTCAGTTGCAGGTCATGGGTCCTCCAACTGGATAATGACCCAAAACATGTAGCTAAAAACATTTATTCTGAAGTGACCTTCTATGAGCACTGATCTAAATCCTATTGAACCACTGTGGAAAGAGCAGAAATGTGCAGTCCGGAGAAGGCACCCTTTAAACCTGAGATGGCTGGAGCAGTTTGCTCCCGAGTAGTGGGCCAAAATACCTGTCTGAAAGAAGTCTTATTGAGAGTTACAGAAATTGCTTGATTTCAGTGATTGCCTCAAAACGTTGTGCAACAAAATATTAAGTACCATCATTTTTGTCCAGGAAATTTCATTAGTTGTGGTTTATTTATTTATTTATTTATTTATTTATTTATTTATTCATTTTTTTAATGCTTCTGTTGAAACACAATTCAAATGTTTGCTTTTTATCAGTCAATTTTCAGTCATTTTATTTATTACTTTTGTCAGTTATTTCAGAGACTACTGTGGGATTTTCTTTCTTTAATGGAAGAGTACCAGCAATTTTGTCTGTGTATAGGTACAAGGTATATGCTTTTGCTATGTATTTTCACAGAAAATAGTGTGCTAACTTTGCACTTTATCTCTTTTTATTTATTCAATAAATTAATTTGCAGATATAGTCAGAAAATTTTGGCTCTTAGAATTGACCAAATACAGATGCTGTTGTCAGATGAAAGGAAATACTGTTTACCAGGAGCCACACCTCAAAATATGCTGAATGCCACGGTCAACTAATTAAACGTGTAGAATCAGGAATCAGATTTGTCCAGGGATAATACAGAGCTAGGAGACTCCAACACTTCTGCTGGAGTCTCTAAGCTCTGTATTATCTCTGGACAAATCTTGTAACCACAAATGCTGCCCAGAGACTTTTGATTGCCGACAATCTTAGTAGAAGGCACTTTTAGGAGTGTACCTGTCTAACGTGTCATGCCATACTGTTTCCTGCTGTTTGAGCATAGCAGCGAAGTGCCAGTCAGACACCAGAGCAGTTATACTACAACATGGACCCACCCTGCAGACTCAGTCCTGTGACTACAGATAGCAAACCCACTTTAGGTATGATGCACTGTCCTGTCTCTCCTCATACACTGAAGCACATGGGTGTGAATGATACAGAGCAGATTACTGATTTTCATATTTAGACTAATATTCATATTAACCTGACAATTATCTGATTTGCCTATGTATTTGTTTCTTTTTATTTTCCTCTAATCTCAATTATTGGACTTTTTGGTATTAGAAGACAAGCCCAGAGCTGATTTTGCTTCCCATAAATCTTCATCTCCTGGACCTTCAGAATCCTCTACAGAAAGGAGAGAAGCTCCCTCTCTTCCTATATCAAACTCTTCATCTCACACACAAACTGGAATGGCCTGCAATTCAACAGTTTCCTGTGACCCAGAAGAACTTTCTACAATTTCCACAGCTGTAGCACGATCCCCCATCCCTAAGGAGGAAGAAACTTTTTCAGAAGCTACACCTTCCCCTACAGCCACGTCCCCTTCTCCAGGAAAAGCAGTTAATGGTCTGTCTGAGTCACCGCCACCCTCTCCAAGCTGTGAGCAGGACATTCAGGTGCAAGAAGTGACCTTGACGAACACTGAAAATGAAGGACCAGTTTCACAAGAAGCAATTCAGGAAGAGCCCCCTGCCCCTGTGACCCAAATTTCAATCAGCCCAACCACCTTAATACCTTCGAATGCCATGTCTTCTGTAGTGCCGCCCCCTGGCCTGCCCTTATTAATTCAGCCTCCAAGCAGTGACATACACGAACAAGGCAAGGACTGTAGTCCTAATGATGTCCACCTCAAAGCTGAAACAACAGCACAGAGCTCTGATTGTTTATCAGAACCACATAGTCAAGCTAATTCCAGAAAAACAATGGCAACAGGTATGACCAATTTCTGTATTAGTTTGTATCATGACTGCCACGTTTTCTGCAGAAATGTGGTTAATGTAAAAAAAAAAAAAAAAAAAGGAGCCCCAAACATGCCACTTGTCTATGACTATAGCTTTTGTTGTGGGGTTGTTTAGGATGTTTTCATAAGTATGTAATGCAGTGTAATTGCTAACGCTTTTTTTTTTGTGTTGGGACAAGCTGCTTCTGTTGCACCAAAGGACTGGATCAAAGCAAATGAAGAAAATTCAGCTGTGGATATTTTACACAAGGAAAACAAGGTGTGTAGGTGTTTTGTGCTACTGTAACAGTACATAGACATGTAAAACTAATAGAACAGTTTCTAAATTTATTATTTAAAGGTGGATTAAAGAAATGTACGGTAGAAGATGAATGAATGAATGAATAAAGAAATGTAATTAATTTAATTGCCACAAAAACTCAAATTGTCCACATTAGAGATGCACGGATCAGCCCAGAGGTCACCCGAAAGCGATGATTCAAATAAATCCTCCACACGCCACACACCACCACCATCATTTTCTCTGAATAAAATATCTGCACCCAATCATCACATTACTGTACAATTTAATTTAACTTCATTCATGATATGGTCAATGGATGGTTCTTTAACAGTGCATTCGGTGCAGTTAACACGATCAGCGGGTAAAACAATACACTGGAAGGATGCTGCTTTTAAATGAACATTTATTTAGGAAACAAAAGGTGGTTCTTTTGGCCAGATTAAGCTACATTTTATTAATAGCATAAACACAGGCTTTACTTCCCTTTAGACTTTATCTGTCACCTTTTATAAACTTTGTTTCCTATATGTATGCTTCTCGAACACACCCTACAGTTCCTGGCAATAAACCTGGTTCTAATTCTGATTCTGAACTTCCAGAACAGGCGAGTTATGTTTCCCGATAACTCGTTGCTTATAGGCTACAGGACACACCATATATTTATAGCCCTACAACAAACCGTGTCCAGATTCAGGCGATTCTGCCGTGTCTCTAAAACACGGCGTGCTGCACTAAATGAGCGTTCGCTCGCACCGCTAGCTGCAGGAACGCCCAAGATTCTCCTAGTTAACCCGCTGCAGTCGTGAGAATCGAGCTTGTTTCTTCCAGACTAAATATCAGAGGGAAATTTGCTTTTAGAGTATGTAGTTAATATTTGCATCAGTAATGGCTTGTGCCTATCTTATCCACCTGAGTCCCATCCGAAATTAATCAAAATGTAATTTTTTATTACCAAACATGCGGTTTATGAACAGCGCCAGCGGATATAACAGCACATCACTAGTCCACATGATCAGAGCTATAAGCAGAGTTGCCAAAATAGCAGAAATGGCACACACACAGCTATGCAAATAATTCTATTACTAGGAAATAGAAAGTAGGAAGCTTAGTATAGATTTTCTTTTTAAAGATGTGGCTGTATTAGTATATTTTGTCTGGCACACTGTAGAAGTAGAAGATTTAAAAAATAGTGCATTGTACATGAGTAATTGCTTCTTCACTAGGTGAAGCTAGTTTTAAAGCTATGCTCAACAGCTTTGGTGCAGAAGTGAAATGAAACTGACTGACCTCACATCTAAAGCAACTGATTAAGATTGTGAACCTGCATCTGTCTGGCATTAGCTGTAGCTTTCTGTAGTTTTCCTGTTGAGTTAGTTTACCAAGTACTATCCTGTATTATTTTTCTTTTTAAAACAGTAATAGAAATGGAAGTGAGCAATGTGAAAAATTAGACTCCTTTCATCAGTCATTGAGGTGCAAAGAAGTTGACGGAGCAGAAAAGTTGTTTTTGCAGCAAGTAGTGACTTCCTGATTATGTTGGCTTTGTAGAAGACAACATTCTGTTTTCCTATTTAAGCTTGGACAAAAATTTATCAAGAGTAACTCCTCCTAGGGCTTTCGAGCCATATGCACCAAATATGTCGTAGATGCTGGTCTGAAGTTTGTTGCTATTACTTTTCTAAGCGATCCGAGTACCGGTACTTCTGGTACCGGGTCTCAAAGTGGCCTTTTTTCCCATAGACTCCCATTATAAAATTTGGAGGTTTATAACTCGGCAAGCTTTCCAACTATCTACACCAAACTCGGCCAGCTCCTTTAGGGTGAGACTCTGAACACAGTTTTAAATTGGTGTACCGACTGGCCTTCTGGTTGTCCTGCAGCCCTGCCCCAAAAATATGCAAAATCAAAAATGAGCACAACATGGACATGTGACATATCAAAACACTCAGCCCAATGAGGGAAACTTCCTCAAGAGTATTCAGATGATGTCACATGCTTGTCTCCACTTGCCTCCAAATGTTTTGGCACCCTAGCTTTCTGTCCATTTACATCTAAAAGTAAAACTGTCCCTTATGTCCGCTCGCCTCCATAAAGCACCGGCCTTTGCGAATACTTGCTTCATCAAAGCCAACATCAAAGTTTGTCACGACAAACTTTACAGATCTAGTTCTTATTTGTAAATTTAAAGTAGCCAACATCGGCCAGTTCTTTTGAAGCCCCACCTACCTGATAACCCGGTGTCATTCTTTCAAACCAAGTTGACTGTCTTTAATGTTTCCTCAGTGTTTTCTGCCTCCCATTTGAAAGCTGTACCTTTTTTTCATTATTATTATTTGTTAGGAATCCACTACGGATGGCTCGGCTGCAGAAGAGGTCTGTAGACCAGCCTCAGAGATGAGAAATGGCTTCTCTCCGTCTTGCTTTCCAGAGGAGAATGGAGAAACAGAAACAGAACCACTGAAAAATGGAGATGTACACATGTTAGAAACTGAGCTCATGGATAACACTGTCACTCCTGAGGAGGAGGAGAAGGCCACTTCAGGGCCTTTATTAGCTATAGAGGAAGGTAAAGATATGACAGACACTCACTATTTGGGAGATTTGCAGATGCTGGTATCTTTAGGAAAACAGTTGGTAACTGTTCATTTCATTTCTTTGTCTCACTGCAGTTTTGCTTTCTCAATCTGTTTCAGTGCTCATGCAGCCCTATGGGAAAATACAGTATGACCGGGACTTCCTGTTGGGCTTCCAGTTCATGCCAGCATGTGTGCAGAAGCCAGAGGGATTACCTCAAATCAGTGATGTAGTTCTGGATAAGGTGAGTGCTTGTTGGAATCTAGACATTCTGTATAATATCTCCACTGAAGTGGTTTTGAGCTCATATTTGGTCTTTCAAAGTGTTTTCATTTTCTTTTGTTTTACATGAACAAGCCACTTATTTTAAATACAACCCCTAGACACTAGATGTAGCTGCTCTTGACCGCTGACTCTTGACTTCGAGCTCCGAGTAAAAAGCTGACCAAATATTTGATGTCGTGACCTTTGAAACTCTGGCTGAGCCACCTCAGTGACATAAGACATAATAATTTACACATTTGACATAATGACATAATAATTTACACATTTGCATGTAACAGCAGCAGTATTTTCTGGTTACATTCTTTTCTCACCTTTATGTGATCTGATTTAGTTTGTGTAATTTAATTATTTGGAGCCTCAAATTGAATGAAAAATTGTTTGTTCTGGATTTCTGCATAGTCTTTCAGTGTTGCAATATACAATGTCCCTCATTTCCTACAGGCTGAAAAATGAGCCTGTGGCGAATGACCTACCATTTCATGTCTGTCTCCATTGGGCACACTTGGTTCACAACCCTCAGACATCCTGTTTCCATTAAAATTGCATTAAGGTTACATCACACTTAACCGGGATGCTAACAGAGGAGGGAATATAAATGCATGCTTTTGTGTAATATTTGATTTCACAAGATAGCCTACTTTCTTTTATGAGCTGAGGCACAGCAGTGGCTTTTGTGCATAATAGTGAAGTAACATTTTGGGTTCATTCTGTTGCCTGCTAGAATGAATCCTTTTGTTTCGGTTGCAGATGAGTTTCGATATTAGGTGTAACTTTGCATGTGTGGTGGCTTGATCGGACCGTGTCACTGTTATGGTTTGTTAAAATACCTTGTTGCCAACACCAAAAATTTGTTTTGTTGTTACTTCAAACTTCTAGATGGGTGCTGCTGAATTTGTGCATTAACCTAAACACAGATTTATGTGTCCTGTGATTAATGTATAAGGTTCAGCTTCTAGTTGGAATTACTGTACTTGTCACAGTGTGGTGCAAATCACAGGACATGTGGTTTTTCATTTATTTTGATGAGGTACAGGAGCTCAGTTTGCCCCCTGCTGGTAAAGACATGTCTCATGCTCTCATTTCAGATTAACCAAACTAAATTACCAACAAGGCCAGTGGACACACGGCTGCTCTCGAGAGGGCCAGACTTCACTCCAGCATTTGCTGACTTTAGCAGGCAGTTACTAGTAGGACGGGGAGCACCAGTGAGTGATGCAAGCACACCACTTTTCTTATCTCCAGTGTATACACACGCACACACACACAGATTCAGTCATGTACACTACGTGATGTTTATGTAGAAAATTCTACTGATTGTTCATGTTCCTCATTGCATAAACTCAAATTCTTTACTTTCATCCCTCTTTGTTAGCTCCTCAGCTTGCCTGCCTGGAGGCCTCAGCCTCGCAAGATCATCATGAATGTTTCTGTGAATGAGGTGCAGCTGCAGAAGGCTGAGAATGCTTGGAAGCCTGGCATGAAGAGAGAAAGTGTCACAGAGGACCTGGAAACTCAGAAAACACAGGTAGAAACGTGCAGTAAACATCTGCTACGGATTGAAATGTGTTTTAGTTCAGAATCAGTGTTGTATAAAGTACTAGAAAGCAATACTTGAGTAAAAGTACAAGTATCGTACTAGAAAAAGACTTTGGTAGAAGTGAAAGTTACCTTTTAGAATATTACTCAAGTAAAAGTCTTAAAGTATCTGATATGTACTGTACTTAAGTATCAAAAGTAATTTTCTGATATTTAATGTACTTAAGTATTTGACGTAAAAGTAAAAAGTAAAATTTCAGTGATTTTCAGTAGGCATAAGAGCAGGGGCGGTTCTAGGATTTCATCTTTAGGGGTTTTAGCCCTCAGTGAGAATTTACAACAAGAGTTTTATATATTATATGACTACATAGTAAGCCAAAAGTTATGGTATTATTTAATGGCAAAAGTGGACACCAAAATTTTATGCATAATGTAATGATGTCAGTCTTGAATCAAATCAGTTCATGTATGTGTGCATTCTTTACAAACAGTGTGTCCAATGAATGCAGTCATTAATAAAAACAAATATTCACAAGACAAAGAACAAATCAATAAATGTTATTTTTATTTAGAATTGAATGGGTTGTTTGCATTAATATTTTGTTTGTGCTATCAACTCTGGTAATAAGAATAGTGAAATCTCACTGCTTTTGGTTGCCGTCTTTGCAGCTTTCTGCCGAATAACGTTATAGCTAAATGCCTCCAGCTCTGACTGCGTGTGCCTGTGCTTCTCCATAGAGCGTGCGGAGCTGCGTAATGCAATATAGGAGCAGTTATTCGCTAAACCTCCCTTATTGCAGTCGCACACATTTCTTTTGTGTAGTGTTTTCTGTGGTGATTTTATTTTGTAGTAACGAGTAACGAAGATGCTTAGTGGAAATATAACTGAGTAAAAGTATCCATTTTATTTAGGAAATGTAGTGGAGTAAAAGTGAAAGTTGGCATAAATTTAAATAGCGACGTAAAGTACAGATACGTGAAATTTCTACTTAAGTACAGTAACAAAGTATTTGTACTCCGTTACATTACAACACTGTTCAGAATCATGCAACTAATGAAGACGTCCCTTTTTCCCCCTCTTGAACTTTGAGCAAGCTACTATATAAATACTTTTTTTCCTTATACAAAAAAGGCAGAATAGTTTCACTCCGTACTTCACCGGTTTATGTTATGTCTCCTAAGGAGCAAGTGTTTTGTTTTGACTGTAAATGTTTACTTAGCTTTATTTCATCGCTGTTTGTTTTCATGTCTCTGCTGCAGGAACTTTTCCGGAAGGTGCGCAGCATCCTGAATAAACTGACACCCCAGATGTTCTCACAGCTGATGAAGCAGGTGACGGACCTCACCATAAACACAGAGGAGAGGCTTAAAGGAGTCATCGACCTGGTGTTTGAAAAGGCCATTGACGAGCCCAGTTTCTCTGTAGCCTACGCCAACATGTGCCACTGCCTGGCTTCAGTACGAGCTTGACAGCATGATTATTTTTCAATTATTGATGTCTGCATTTTATCTGGCATCTCGAATGAAAAGATCTAAATTGTGTTTTGATGTACCTGCAGCTGAAGGTGCCAATGGCAGATAAACCTGGCACTACTGTTATCTTCCGGAAGTTGCTGCTGAACCGCTGTCAGAAAGAATTTGAAAGGGACAAAATGGATGATGCTGTGTTTGAGAGGAAGCAGAAGGAGCTCGACTGTGCAACATCAGTATGTGTCTATTATTATCTGTCTAGACTCTTTAGACGTTTCACTGCACCTATAATATACGTAATACTTAATATATACAATACTACAATAGTAAGTAAAGAAGGCTTCACTATCAGAATCAAAAAAGAGCTTTACTGTCAAGTAAGCTTGCGAATAGAAGGAATTTGTTTGTGTCATACACTTCCAGTACACAGAGACAACTCCACTGACTATAAAAATAAGATGAGAATAAAAATAAATGAATAAAAATACACACATGTAAGTACAAATGGACAAAAACATGGTGAAAAAAGTTTGTACAGTTGTGATGTAGATGATGGATTGGAATAGAATGAGATGCAGGGATTTACTAGGATGGAAGTGGTAAAAACTGAATATGATTATGTTGGCTTTGTAGAAGCCAACATTCTGTTTTCCTATTTAAGCTTAGACAAAAATGTATAAAATTTAATGCGGCCTAGAGCTTTCGAGCCACATGAAGCAGATTCGGATATGTTGTAGACCCTGGTCTGAAGTTTGTTGCTATTTTCTAAGCAATCCGAGTGGCCTTTTTTCCCCCCATAGACTCCCATTATAAAATTTGGAGGTTTATAACTCAGCAAGCTTTTGAAATATCTACACCAAACTCGGCCAACTCCTTTAGGGTGAGACTCTGAACACAGTTTTAAATTGGGGTACCGACTGGCCTTCTGGTTGTGCCGCAGCCCTGCCTCCAACATATACAAAATCAAAAAACATTTTACAACATGGACATGTGACATCAAAACACTCAGCACAATGAGGGGAACTTCCTCACATGTATTCTGATGACGTCACATGAAAATAAAAAATTAGCACAACATGAACATGTGACCTAACAAAACACTCAATGAGGGGAACTTCCTCAGGAGTATTCGAATGACGTCACATGCTCGTCTCCACTTGTCTCCAAATGTTTTGGCACCCTATCTTTCTGTCCACTTGCCTCCAAAAGTAACACTGACCCTTATGTCCACTCGCCTCCAAAAAGCACCGGCCTTTGCAAATACTTGCCTCGTCAAAGCCAACATCAAAGTTGGTCGCTACGAACTTTACAAATCTAGTTGCACATTGTTATTGTGTAATGGGGAAATTTCTGAAGCTCTGAATCACCAGCCAAATGGTAAAAGTTCAAAAAGCAGATGACTTGGATGTAAGAGCTACAGAGAGATTTTCTGAGCCCTTTTCCTCACTCTGGTTGTATACAGTTCTTGCAGGGTGGACAGGGGAGCACCAATAATCCTTTCAGCAGTCCGGACCATTCTCTGATGTCTTCTGATGTCTGATTTTGTAGCTGGGCCAAACCAGACAGTTATTGTTGTGCACAGAAATGACTCGATGACTGCTGAGTAGAACTGATTCAGAAGCTCCTGTGGCAGCTTAAGCTTTCTCAACTGGTTAAGGAAGTACATCCTTTGTTAGGCCTTTTTTACAATGGCGTTGATGCGAGAGTCCCACTTCAGATCCTGGTAGATGGTAGAGCCCAGGAACTTGAATGCCTTCACTACAGCCACAGTGCTGTCCATGATGGTGAGTGGGGTGAGTGCAGAGGAGTTACTCCGGAAGTACACGATCATCTCTACTGTTTTGAGCGTATTGAGCTCCAAGTTGTTGTGACTGCACCAGCTCTTCAACCTCCTGTTGTGTCTCTCCTTGATGAGGTTGATGACTGTAGCGTCATCTGCAAACTTCAGGAGCTTGACAGAGGGGTCATTAGAGGTGAAATCACTGGTGTACAAGGAAGAAGAGCAGTGGGGAGAGAACACAACCTTAAGGTGCGCCAGTGTTGGTGGAGTGTTAATTTGACATGAATGAGATTCCCAAGTTTACTGCATCATCCACAGACCTTTTTGCTCGATAAGCAAACTGCAGGGGGTCCAGTAAAGGTGCAATGAAGTCTTTCAGATAAGCCAGAACCAGTTTATCGAACGACTTCATGAAGACAGACGACGTCTACAGTCCTGTTATCTTAGGTTTCTTTGGGACGGGGATTATGGTTGACTGTATGAAGTTACCGTCTCAGTGAGCTTGTTCAGATCGTTGGCACCAGCTTTAAAAACACTGTTGTAAAAAAAAAAAAAAAAAACAGGCTTGTAAAAGTCACTCTGTATCGCTGAACCATCTCTTTACAGTCTTTACCATGTGTTTTAACAGGTGTCAGTTTTAGTGTTTGTCGGTTGGAATAAGATGAACCAGGCAGTGACCAGAGAGACCCAAAGCTGCCCGTGGGGCTGAGCGATGTGCATTCTATATTGTGGTGTAACAATGGTCCAGTATATTACTGTCTCTGTTGGGACATGTAACATGCTGTCTTTTTTCTCTTTCTCAGTTCACAGGAGAGATTTGCTTTATTAAAGTCCCCAAGAATTATTATAACAGAGTCCGGGTGTTATTGTTCTGTCCCTATAATCTGATCAGCAAGTTTTTGTAAAGCCAGGCTCATGTGCACTTGTGGTGGAACGTAAACACAACGAGTGCTTCTAGATCTGGACAGCATATCTTCAACACTGTTCTATCTGTACACCACCCGTTACTGATGTAGAAGCATGTCCCGCCGCCCCATTGATTCTTGGTTTGGCAGATGTAGCGCGTTGTCCGGCGCGGCGTCGTTCAGCCAGGTTTCCGTGAAACGTAGTGTAGTAGCAGAGTGTAAAAAATCCATATTTGTCTGGGAGAGCAGAAGCATTTGATCGGCGCCGCCGTTCAGCAGAATGTCTGAATAATCGAAAACCAGTAGGAGATTTTGTGCTGTATTCTGCCGTTTGATACAGTCTGATTGTTTGATAAAATAAAAAAAAAAAAACAGGAAAAACGAACAAACACTGTGTATGCTTAGTGAGCCACCAAGCATCTCTGCTGCTTCCTTCCCTCTTTACTATTCTCTCTACTGTAATTTATACACATTTACTGAGAGGTTGTATATGAATGGGTTTGGGATCTTTCTGCCATTTTTGCATGTAAAACAGTAAACGCGAACTATAATTGCAGTTAGTGGCTAAAGTTATAAGATGGGATTTGAAGAAACCACAGACCACATGCCGTGCCATTAGACTAAGCAGCCGTTCAAGCCAGTTATCTTGGTTTGTTTTACAGTGTAATAAATTTATATCCAGATTTTAACTGCATATGTTTATGCTTTAAGTAGTTTCACAGCTCTTATTTATTCTTCCAGACCAGTGAAAAGGAGCGCCTGCAGGAAGAGCTGGAGGAGGCGAAGAATAAAGCCAGACGACGCTCCACTGGCAACATCAAATTCATCGGTGAGCTGTTTAAGCTCCGCATGCTAACAGAGGCCATCATGCATGACTGCGTGGTGAAGTTGCTGAAGAACCATGATGACGAGAGCCTCGAGTGCCTCTGCAGGCTTCTTACTACCATCGGTAAAGACCTGGACTTTGAGAAGGCCAAGGTAACTCAGCACTTTTGAGGCTTTATAACGGTCAGTAAGTCCTCAATCAGTGGAGAGTCCCCAGGTCCGAGGACGTTGCAGTTATCATGACAAGCAATGGCTTATTTATAAGGTTAATAAGGAAGCTGAAAAAAGTATTTAAATAAATCTAAAGTTCGGATTTTTTAATTACAGTTTTGTCACATTAAAAAAAGTAAATGTATTAAATAGAACAGGAAAAAATACATTTATTATTATTATTATTATTATTATTATTATTATTATTATTATTATTGAGCTTGCTGATTAAAAAAAGTCAGAAGCCTAAAGAACATTCCAAAAAAGTCAAATCTCAGAAATACTGATTTTAATCCAATTTTGATGAAAGAAACTTTCAGATTGGTGGAGCATTTAGCTTTGTTGAAATTGGTTGAAATTGCTTGTTAATGAGTAAAAAAAGAAAAATGAATTAGGTAATGGCAGTTAAAGCATTTGTTTTACTCGTATCTAATTTCATAGAGTGATGATTAATGTATGTCCAGTGTAATGATTAGGAAATATTTGATCTGTTAGGCTACTCTAATCATTACCAGCTAACAGTCTACACCTTCTGGTCAGAAAGCCACAGTATCGAATGCAATTCAGCTTTCTTACACATGTAAAACTCCTCCTCAGGAAACTGCCAAGACATTCATTGGCTGAATTTTGTGTAAGTAAACACACATCTCTGGATTTTGTGTGGTTTCCCGGGCCTGAGAAGAACAGAAAAGCTTTAGATGCACCTACCTTATTTATTTATTTAATTATTTATTTGCTCTACGGCTCTTTTCTTCATTTCACGTTGTGCTCATGTGTGAAAGCATGGCAGATGGCTGTGATTGGCTAAGTTGACACTGTATATTTTTCCTTAGGAAAGTATGGGTGGGGTTATGACTTGTAAGTTTATGGGTGTTTTCTTGCTGAGGCAATGTGTAAGACTATATACCCCAAGCAAGATGTTTCCCAGATGAGAAAAAGTTTGAAAGTCCGTAGCTGTCTCACTATCTTGGTCAGTGAAGTCACTGTTTGAGGACGATTATTCTTTAGGATTTTCTTTTTGAGAAGCTACGTTCTAGAAATTCATTTTTTTATTTATTTAAAACAATTGATTTTACTTAGAAGTCCTCGGCGGCCAAGCAACATTCCATATCATAGAGACAGGAAATCAGATACAGGACGGAGAATCAGCGAGTGGTTTGTGGCATTTTGTTTGTATTTTGTAAAGAAATTGCTTGTGACAAAGTCTGGCTAGGGGGGTAGGGAGGGTGTGTGTGTGTGTGTGTGTGTGTGTGTTGTATGTGTAAACTGACTGTAGTCGGCCCAGTAAGTGTTTTTGATTAGCTTTTGCTCTGTGTGCTTGAATAGCCTCGCATGGACCAGTATTTCAACCAGATGGAGAAAATTGTCAAAGAGCGCAAGACATCGTCTCGAATCCGATTCATGCTACTGGACGTGATCGACCTGAGACTGGTGTGTTTGTTTTTGCTGTTCATATGTTTAATGTGTCCTTACTTAACTGTACATGTTACTGAAATTCCTTTATATCTGTGCTTTTAGCATAATTGGGTGTCACGCAGGACTGATCAGGGCCCCAAAACCATTGAGCAGATCCATAAAGAGGCCAGGATCGAGGAACAGGAGGAGCAGAGGAAGGTTCACCAGCAATTATTGTCCAAGGATAAAAGGAGGCCAGGTAAGTTGAAAAGGAGGCCAGGTAAAATTTCCCACTTAAACTAAACCATGTAACATAAACCTGTCCTCAACTCATTTTATTTAAGAACATATGAACATTTAAACTTGGCTTAAATGCTTGGGGTTTTTTTTTCAACCCATGGCCTCATTATGTTAGTTTCTATTAGTTTTAGAACTAATTTTAATTAGCATTTCAAACTGTACTTCAACCAGGTTAGTTATATACTTATTTACTTACTCAGTCACACATTTACCCTGTAAAACAAGTAGAAAGCTGGAGCTAGTATTCGTTTCCTGTGCACCGTGTTTGCTTTACTTTAATCTTTCCCTGGTGAAATCGGTGCAAGACTGAACAATAAAACAGCAGGCATGCCAGATTCTAACTTCATGAATGAAGTTATAAAGCAGTAGTTGTAAAAATGTCATTATGGTGTTTACAGAACCGAGGGAACAGCGCGGACTGAGAGAAGAGACTTGGAGCACTGTACCAGTGACCAAGAACAGCAGGACCATAGATCCCTCAAAGATTCCTAAGATCTCCAAGGTCTGTTCATCATTTACCCAGTCTTGTCATGCACACAACACTAGTTCAGCAGCTCTGTGGAATATGAATGATAACCTAATTATGAAACAAAATAAAGGTGATGTGATGTGAAGAACTAAAGCCACAGATAAATAAAATATAATATCCACATATAAAACAGGGTATTAAAATCAATACATGAGGTTTATATCGGTTTTGCCACATGGAGATGAGGACGATCCTGAAAGCATAATATGAAATTACAGTGATTCTGTATGTTGTATGGTTCATGCATGGGTAAACGCTAAATAATCTCCTGCGAATGGGAGCACTTTTATAACTGAAATCTCTGTTTATTCAAAATCTGCATACAAAATAGTGCCTTTGGGAAAATTTCTCTGCTTATGAGACAGCATTTAAGCACATACACAAATCAATCCTTCACTTTCCCAGTTACATATGAAAACTTATACATTCGTATCTTGTGTGGAAATTTGTATCAAACTATTAAAAGTAATAAATACGTTAATTATTTCATGGAGAGTAATGTTTTTGGATAAATAAATTCTAATGTTTTATAAATAACATTTTTGTAGTATTAGGAGGCACATTGCTGTTTATACTGAATACGGACTTTGTGATTAGATGAAAGAACAAATGCAAATTTAATCTGTTACATATTTCTGTCTTTTCTCTTTCAGTCTCAGTTTGATGATAAGATCCAGCTGGGACCCAGGGCTCAGCTTAGCTGGGTGAAGGGCAGCAGTGGTGGAGCCAAAGCCAGCAATTCAGGTGAGTATCTGCCTACTTTTAGAGACAGACAGGTCTTTAATTAAACAGTGTTAGTGTTTTTGATGGTCTTATTTATCCTTTCTTGTATGGGTGCTTGCAGAGTCACACTCAAGTAGCAGCAGCAGTCTGAACCGCTACTCAGCTCTGCAGTCGTCCACATTGCCCTCAGCCCAAACCTCTGACCCAGACTCCAGACGGCCTCTAGCAAGGTAACAACTCCCCAATCACCAGTTAAATCACATTTATTAGAAAAATGGATGCTTCTGGTTTGTAATTTCACACGATTAAATAAGCTAAAAAAGCAGAAATTGTCTGACAGGAGTGTCCATTTTAAATGAGACTGGAAAATGCGTTTTCCAAGTGTAGAAATCATCAAATTCATCCCATCAACCAAATTCATCCAAATGAGTCTATTTTTGTGATTTTTCACATCTGCCCAAATAAAGTGCACAAAGCTCACAACTCATTTATACCTACGTTAAATACGTGTATATACGATTATACCAGAAATTCTTAGCTTCATTAGAAATATCAGCTTTCTGAAAAGAACTTCTTGTGACTGAAATGTTTCACCTTCATCTTGCCATGAAAGTATAAGTCTAAAACCAAGTGCTGATGTGTGTAAAAGTGAATCTTCTGCTGATTTTATCATATCATATGCCACTTCTTGCTGTTTGTCCATTGCTGAATGATTAACAGTTGTTCTATATACCTGGTGTTTATCTACCAGACAACATTGAACAGGTAGAGCACAGTGATGTGGGTGGTAGGATTAACATATGGCTCGGTGCAATATATATTTAATTTATTAAAATGTTTTTATCATTAATTGATTCTATTTTTTGGCAAGCAGACGATGGCGGCATTCTGCCTCAAACTTTAAAGAGTTTCCTGTTTGCCAGCAATTGACTAGATTGAGATTATAGATCATCTGATTTAACTCTTCTTTACTGAGTTTGTAGGACAGCTTTTGTGTTCTTTATAATACCACAATCAGCCAGCTGGCATGTTGAAATCTCTGCATTTTTTTTTATTATTGCAGTAATTGTGAGCATTGGTGTGGTTTCTTATGTCTTGTTTGTCTTCATTATTACCGAATTAAAAATAGCTCAGCCTTTTATGTGTCCGTGTCGTTCTCAGCCGAGGCAGCTGTGGTCGGGAGCGAAGTGAGAAACATCAGAGTTCAACTCCCTCCAGGCTCCTCAATCGTAGTAGCAGCAATAAGGAGCTGGTGGAGAGTGTGGCTGCTGAGGAGCCATGCAGAGACACACAAGTCACACCCTGCAAAGCAAGTGTGTCTGAGGAACCAAGCAACACTGAGCACAGCCAGTCCCAGGATCCTTGTGAGATAACACACACACACACACTCCTCTGCTCAAGCATACGCACAGTATTTCTTATCTATTTCGACACATGCCACCTTTTCAAGACACTAGCTACCATGAATTCCTGTGGTTGTGGTATTCCCCTAAATTTTCTGCAGGTTCATTGGCACATTGCTGCAGTTAATTTAACTGAATGATTTATTGCACACTCAAATCCACAAATCGTCAGACCATAGAATCTATAGTATTAGGCAAAAGTCTTACACACTATTTTAGTACTACTGATTCTCACATTCACTTTATGATTTCTCAATTACAGGGTAAATATATAAAGCTTTATATTTCAAAGAATAACATTGAATTTTTGGGTATGTCAGTAAAGATAGCAGCATATTGCATTTTTACATACACACACAAGTGCTGTTTTAGAGTTTTAAAGTAGTCGCCTTGAAGACAGATTCTTCAAGCTTCTCAGTAAAATAACCTGCACAAAACTGTACCTGAGACTACTAATTTTAAAGAAAAGCTTTGCCACACCACACATTAACATTGTTTTTGTTTAGTGTATTAATGTTTACTGCTCTTTATAGTTTTGTATATTTTATGTAATTTCATTATTTCTTAAGGCACCTTTGCATTACTTTGCATGTGTCTAAACAATAGACAACATTGCTGATGGGCCAATTTACTAATAGCACCATAGCCAACAATTTTATATTTCATTGTTCATTCTGTTCCTTAGAGTCTTTCTTTTCTTCCTACCAACTTAAGCATGAATGTTATTATTTGATTATCCTGTGATTGCTGATGGGTCTGACATGCATCCTCAGAATTATTGGCACCCTTGGTAATAATGGGTTACAAAAAAAATATATAGTTAAAGGATTATAAAAAAAATTTATACAGTGCATTTAGAAATAATCGGTTCCCCATAATAACACAGTGAAAACAGAATTCTAGAAATGTTTGCAAATGTATGTAAAAGGTAAAACTGAAATATCACCTGTACATAAATATTCAGACTCTGCAACAACACTTGACATTTAGCTCCAGTTGCTTTTGATCGGTGCTGAGATGTTAAAATTAAATTGACTGGACGTGATTTGGAAAGGTACACACCTCTGTCAGGCCTCACAGCTGACAATGCAGATCAGAGCCAAAACCAAGCCATGAGGTCAAAGGAACAATCAATAGCACACAGGGGTGTCTTAGGGAGAACTCTGTGGATGTCCTCGGACATTTTTAGAATTCTGTTTGCACTTTCATTATGGGGTACTCTAGATTAATGTGAAGAAAAATGTATTTTATGTAGTGTCTGGCTGAATACATTAATCAAAACCACATGTTGGGTGTTGGCACTGCTGCATTATTTACAATAATGAGAAATTACAGTATTGTGTCTTATATAAGGCTTGATGAGGGCAAGGAATCTGAGAGCATTCATCATAGGATGTGTTCAGATAATCCTTTGAGCCTTTCCTTGTGAACTCTTCTCTTCAGTTCACCCTACAGGTTTTCACTGGGGTTTGGGTCAAAAGGCAGGGATGACCATGACAGAAGCTTGATTCTTCGGTCACTAAGCCGTTTTGAGTGTGTATTTGGACATATGTTTTGATACTGGAAGAGCCAACAACGCCAGGATTGTAGCTTCTTGTTGGGAGCAGACAGTTTTTCATTTAAAATATTTTGGTACTTCATAAAGCCAATGAGGTCACACAGGTCGTTAGGACTTTTGCGGTTTAAACTTATCTATAGGATCATTTTGTCTTGCTTTTTCATTACAGCCAAAAAAGAAAGGTCTGTGAGTGTGGCTCCAGCAAAGCCTGTCCTGACTGAGGAAGAGGTCGAGAGGAAGTCTAAATCCATCATCGATGAGTTCCTGCACATTAATGACCTCAAGGTTTGCAGGGGGGGTTCTGCACACTTACAATAATTCTGAGCTTTGTAAAGGGAAATTAAAGACAATAGCTGCCTCAGACAGAGTATTAGTAGTTATGATAATTGACACAATGATTGTGTTCTGACCATGATGAGGACATCAGTAATACATGGAAACAGTATTTTATGCTAGTTATTCCACAGCTAGGTAGAATTCTCAAAACAGAAGGTATTAATTTTTAAAATCAGTGTATTTATTTTCAGTGAAACAGTTCTGGCTGTAAAAATAAGATTCTTATGTTTTATATGTGTTATATCATTATTATATATTTATATATTATATCATTTATACATTATTTAATACATTATTAATTATTAATTTATTATTGTTGATATACAGGAAATTATGACTGACACTGCTGGAGTCTATAGCTAATAGTAAACTTTTACAATTGTTTAACAAAGAAAATGTATAATTATTAATATGTCTGGGACTTTTTTCCTCAAGAGAGAAAAAGATGCAGTTGAGAGAAACTCAGTATGTTTTGTCTATAATCTACTGTACACTATATGGCCAATCTTATGTGGACACCGGTCCATCAGCCATATGTGGTTCTTTTCTAAACTCTTGTCACAAAGGTGAAAGCACATAATTGTACATTGTGAATCTCTACTGTAGCAGTGAGATTACCCTTCACTGGAACTATGGGAAATGGAATGTTCTGTTGTCACATGGATGTGATGGTCAGGTGTCCACAAACCTTTGGCCATTTTGTGTAATTTACATAAAATGAAATGTACGTATGTACAGTTAAAGGTTTTGATGTCATCATTGTTGAAAAACATTGAATCGACAGATCACTGTGGTATAAGCAGAAGCACACACATTGGGCACATCATCTTGTGTGAAAATAATCCACTTTGGTGATAAAGGTCTTCAATTTCATATCTAGCTTTAACGTACCACATTTACATATGACAAAACTCTCTGCTGTGCTATTTCACTATGCTACATTCCTTCAGAGTCGGTCAAGAATACCTACTTGCGATGTAATTGAGAATGAATTAACTAGTATATCACTGAACTAATATCTGAGTGTAAGTAAAGGATCAGTGCTGTGTGTGTGTATAACTGTGTATAGGAGGCAGTACAGTGTGTGGAGGAGCTGCAGCAGGTCTCCCAGCTGGCGGTGTTTGTGCGGGTGGGGGTGGAGTCCACATTGGAACGTAGTCACATTGCCCGAGAACACATGGGGCAGCTCGTCTACCAGCTGATCCACAGAGGCAGCCTACAACTGGCTCAGCTATATGCAGGGTAAGTTCAGCAAAACACACACTCCTTATCTGGACTACACAAAGACTTGTTCAGTACTGGACTATTTTATTTCCATTAAAATGGACAGTTCTAATTATGGTCTAAAATATCACATATTTTGAAAAACAAAACTGTATGCATTGTGTTTTTGTTGTGTTCTCCAGCTTAGCGGACACACTGGAAATGGCTGACGACATGGCCATAGACATTCCCCACATTTGGCTGTATCTGGCTGAACTGCTCTGTCCTCTGCTCAAAGATGGAGGCATCCCCATGAGAGAATTCTTTAGGTATGTTCAGCTCCAAGTCCAGGGTTTAAATAGATTAGTAAGTGTATCTTTTTTGTGTGTGAGTGGTTTAATTATGTTTAGGCACTAGTTTGTACATGTAGTTACAAAAGTATAATATTATACGTTACAATATTTTTTTTTATGAACTATAAAAGTATTTTATACTTAAAAGCCTTCAAACAGACCGAGCTCATCTGAAAAGTCAAAAACATTTTCCCCTTGTATAGTTCATTCTACCACACAATATCTATTGTAGTCTTCTTAAGTATAAACCTCTTTATCTTGTTGCTGAAATATAATTTGAATTATATTATAGAAACAAATCACCAGTTTTTTTTTAAATGCGCCGATTCTAATGTTGTTTCTATAAAAAATTCTTATTATTGAGACTGGAAACTGCAAAAATGCTAAATAAATGTCTCATGGGAACCTTCATCCTTTTGTTTATCAGTCCTATGAGTCCCAGTGAATATCAAATCAGCATATATAATCAGATTTGGGCTTCATCACACTAGTTTATGTTCCTATAGCTGCATGCTCCGTTGTTTTATTTCTTATACCTTTATGATGTTTGTACTATATTATGCAATCAAAATTGTATCTATTGTTTGAGGAAAAACAACTTTTTTGTCTTTTGCAGTGAAATAAGTAAACCATTAATCCCAGTGGGAAAAGCTTCCATGTTAATGGTGGAAATACTTCACCTACTATGCAAACAAATGGTAAGATTTTATTTAAGTAGTATTGTGATTAAATGGTTGCATTTGTGAAATAAGGAACCTTGGGTGATTGAGTGATTGAGCATGCACATTTGAGTTTTTGGGGGGGGGAAAAAGTGTCCCAAAAAAAGAGACAACTAGATTTATTGATTAGTAGGTTATTGATTAATAGGTTTATAGATTAGTGACACACCTGTGTTCAAGTTCATTCACGGCTAATTGTGCATCCAATGCATTTTTTTCCTGCACCAGGGCCATAAGAAAGTGGGGGCTTTATGGAGGGAGGCAGAGCTTAACTGGAGTGAGTTTCTGTCAGAAGAGCAGGAACTCCAAAGCTTCATCTCCAAGCAGGTGAGCCAGCGTGGTGTTCAGGTAGTTCTTTCATACTTCACACATACCTCACTATTTTTCCCGTATTATTTTCTTATCATGTAAAGATATATGACTTTTCTGTTTTTATAAAATCCCAAATTCTCTTCCCAAACAAAAATATACGTGGTTCCAAAATGTAAAAATAATGTGATGTGCAAAGAAATTCATTGCTTTTGTGGTTATAAAGTCTCCTTCCGTTCTCCTCCTTCCAGAAGCTGCAGTTCACACTGTCTGACTGTACCTCTACTGACTCTGTTGCTACCAAACCCAGTCTCACCACGGATGAGTTGCACAGACAGCTTGAGCGTCTCCTACTAGAGGACCTGGCCAGCGATGAACAGATATTTGACTGGGTCGAGGTAAAACAAACACACACGTACACATCAATTCCCTTTTTCAAATTCCATCATCCTAATTATCATCTTAATTTCCCAAATCATACACATTTGCACCCAATTCCTTTCTTAGCCATTTTCACTGCTTTAGGTGTAACAGTCGAGAGGAACTAAATAGGCATGTGGACAGTCCACAATGTGAAACACAACTATAAACAGTTACGACGTACACTCTGTTGTTCAATATGAAATTACAAATTGTAACTGATGGAAAGTTGCTGTGGTATAATAGCAATCCAATGCTGTTATAAGAAAATAATAAAGCTCACAGTAAGCACTTTACTTTAAGACACATCACACCACAGTATTGATTAATTTCCTACACAAGCACACCATGTTGTTTTGTCCCTTATATATATTTCTATGTAAAATAAATTTCTTTCCTTGCAGGCCAATGTGGATGAATCTCAGATGAGCTCTTCTACATTCCTGAGAGCTTTAATGACTGCAGTGTGTAAGGCAGCTGTTAGAGGTGAGTATGTTCCTGATACTTGCTCCATGTAGCACTTTGCTTTTACTCCATAATGCTATTTCTTGAAGCTCCTTAAGCTTCTCAGATGAAAATGAAGTAACTACATCCTCATCCCTTCAAATATGAATATTAACTACACCTCATTAAGACACTCTACCTGACTTGCAATACAGTACTGGGGCACGTTAAAAAGCGATGGGGTTAGTACACTGGCAGCACTAATATTTAATCTGGCTTTATTTCACTTGTGCAGATGAAACCACGTCCTGCAGAGTGGATACAGCCGTCATACAGAAGCACCTCCCTGTGTTACAAAAGTACCTTAACTCGGACCCCGAGCTTCAGTTACAAGCACTTTATGCACTGCAAGCATTAATAGTGAGCTTGGATCAACCACCCAGTAAGTGGTCACATTTCAGCTTTCTGACTAGTTTTGCATTAAAGGGAATTAAATTTGACTTATTTTTTTTAATACACTTTGCTTTACCTTCGCAGATTTGCTAAGGATGTTCTTTGACTGCCTCTACGATGAAGATGTCATTTCAGAGGACGCTTTCTACAAGTGGGAAACAAGTAAAGACCCGGGTGAGCAGCAGGGCAAGGTCATAGCGCTGAAGTCTGTCACCGCCTTCTTTACCTGGTTACGGGAGGCTGAGGAAGAGTCTGAGGACAATTGATGTAAGGAGGTGGCGGCCACCTATTGCTGCGTGGAGGCACGCTGCCAGTACAAATGAAAAACTGTACACTCTGAACTCAAACACACTACCTACACACACACACACACACACACACACACACACACTCATGGCCAGACACATGGTGTAGTGCCTGAGTTTCTTGTGGAATGGATTCTAAAATGCTTCGCTCTGGAAGCAAAGGGGCACTAAAAACCCTGTATCATATATATAAATAAATATAAATAGAAAATATTTTTTGGTTTAAATTTTGACAATTTTTGTTCCATTTGTTATTTTTAAAGAAGAAACTTAAACAGGTTTTGAAATTCTTAATTTATTATTTTTTTAAACATTCACAAATACAAAGTCTATTTAACATTTGCAGATCTTCACAGTAAGAGAAATGTTGATAGAAATAACAGAAATACCAAAATATTAATGGTTATTAAGAAAAATGTACTCACCCTTCCAGAATTTCACGACAAACAAGCCTGAAGACAAGGAGCATTTTGGCATAAAGGGGAAAATGGACTGTATTCTCAAGTCATGTTCTTGAGTAACCCCTTAATTGCGTTTCTTGGTTTGTCACCACGAGAAAGGTGATGCAAGAATGCATAGGTCTCACAAATAGGAGAACTTCCTGAAGATTATGAACACTAGATGATTTGAAGGGTTATGATGCAAATACTACTAATGCAAGTTTAAACCATTCTTGTTGGCCCTGACTGGTTGTGAGAAACGCCTATTGGAGAACATGTAAAACTTGTAAATACATTAAACACTATAAAAGCGATTGCAGAAGTTTTTCTTTAAGAGTATTGTATTTCTTAAAATGTCAAAGTTGCACATTTAATAATACTCTTGTAATTAGATGATTTCTTTATATAAGGATACCTTTATCATATTGACCTAAAATAATTGCTATTCAAATATATAATACTTTGGTATTGTTTGTCCGGGGAGTCAGATTTCAGTACAACACCAGAAAGGCACGGGACGTCTATGAATTTGATTGCAATGATATTTAAACTGGTTTATTGATTTAAATTGATAACAGCAGGATTATTGTTAGTTGGTATACAAATAAGCCACCAGAGACTGTTCTGTTGTTTGACTGATCTTGACAAACAAGTAAGATGCAATCTAGACGTGTGATGCAAAATCTTATTCACATTTTTTGTTAGTTGTGCTGGCTGGTTAATCATCTAATAACAACTGTTTGTTTTATATAGATTCCAGATAAGTAATTGTACCAAATCTGAAGTGTAACTGAAGAGATTTATAGCCCACAGATTTGAAAAACGTTATTGAAATATACGCTGTTTAGCTGCACATATGCTTTTGTCAGGAAATGCAAAATTGAATGACAAAGCTGGAAGAGGTGAAATTTGTTGAACAAACAAAAAATAGCTTCTTTTTTTTTTTTCCAAGAAAACGATTTTTTTTAATGGCTTTTGTGTTTGTTCAATGAATTCCCCCCTCTTCCAGCTTTATCATTGTCACATTAAAATGCAAAATTGAATCATATTTCAGATCATAGTTCACCCTGTGACGGTGAAGCACGCACCGCCTCACAGAAGACACACAAAACCGCTCTTCGCCCCTCTAAACTGGCAGTGCTGAAGAAACAACCGTGTTTCAGCACCATGGATAGCTCATCTGAGTGTTGGTGCAAGGTGTGCAGCCAAAAACCTGCCAAACCAGGAAGGGCCAATCAAGAGCGGTGTCAAACTCCTCACCCTCTGGGAGTCTACTCCCGATAGAATCTGGCTCAGCAGCAGGGGAGGGTACATCTGGGTAGCTGACTTCTGCTGCTCTCTACTACTGTGTTTCTGCAGACTCTGCCACCTGAAAAGGATGAGCCACGCTACTTGGGTCGGCAGTGCTGCCTTCTGCTTCACCCACACTCCCTACACTCCCACTCCTCTGGGAAGGCCACCACTGCTATCCTTGCATTTTCCCCTGATTTTTAATCCCTATCTTGTGCTTCTCTGTATGTTCCTCTCTCTGCTGTGGGTGCTACACCCTGAAGGATGTGAAAAAAGTCATTGAAATCTACCCCATTCAAGTGCACATATGCATTTGTCAGAAATGCCCTTGTCCCAAGCTCATAGTGTCTTGTAACTCACGGAATCACATTTTCAGCATGTAAAGAGCACAATGTGCTATGATGGGAAACAAGCTTAATTGATAAATTCTAAAATATATGATTGTATTAAGTGTTTATTCAACAAATTTCATGTCTTCCAAGTTTATGAAATTTTGCATTTTAATGTAAACAATCATATTTCTTATCATAGTTCACCAAAAATGTGAAAAAAGTTACTGAAATCACCCATTCAGCGACATACATGTGTTTTTCAGAAAAACACTTTTCCCAAGTTTGTAGCACCTTGAAACCCACAAAATCACATTTTCGCTATTGTTGCGTCAATCAGCTGTATGGTCGGTCTTTATCAGCAATCATTTGAAGTCTGGCAGGAAGGAATTGGTGTTTGGTCCATGGTGAGCTCAGAATTTGCACTGACCCATTAGTTCCTCAGCTCTCGGTTACACAACTTTAAACTGTTGAAATGTCATCATTTACATTATTTACTGTCCAGTGTCACCCAAATGAGGATGGGTTCCCTTCTGAGCCTGGTTCCTCTCAAGGTTTGTTCCTCATATCATCTCAGGGAGTTTTTCCTTGCCAACGTTGCCTCCAGTTTGCTCTTTAGGTATAGGGACAGATGCTAGAGGTATATAGTAACTTAATTTTAAACCAGATTTTTTTCTCTGTTTCTATACTTCTGTAAAGCTGCTTTGAGACAATGTGAATTGTTAAACGCGCTATACAAATAAATTGAATTGAAATTTTCAGGGCCTGAAGAGCACATTGCAGGAAGTAAATTAAATAATGAAAAATTACCTTCTTTTGTTTGTTCATCGAATGTTCATCCAGCTTGATGAAGTTTTGCATTTTATTGTAAAACTATTACAGTTCTTATCATATTTCCCTCCAATGATGTGAAAAGTTTTTCCCCTATTCTCTGGCACCTTGAAACAATTGTAATAATCGCAACAAAAGTGCAAATTTCAGTCTGTAGAGCAGGGTTGTTGAGTCCAACAGACTTTATTCTAGAAAAGCTTCTCCTCTCTTTTAAGCAGGGGCGTAGATCACGCGGGGGATGCGGGGGACATGTCCCCCGCACTTTTTATAAAAAGTAAATTCGTCCCCCTCACTTTTTTAGTGGAGAGTTGTGTTCACCACATGTTGAGGTTTTAATGGATCAATGTATATAAATGCAGAGTGATTTAAAATTCAAAGAGACAAGAAAGTTTAAGATAGTCTATACATGACGTTCACGGCAATCAGTCACTCACTTGTCATGTCATCATCAGTACTGTAGCTCGAGTCGCACCCGCGGTCCAGCATTCGGTTACGATGAGCTCAAAGCGGCAAAAAACGCTTCAGTCCTTTTTTATAAAAATGTCAAACAGTGTAAGTTGGCATATGGTATCCGAATTGTGTTGCACAATGTTTAGTAACTCTGCCTGTTGCTCTTGTTGAATAATTAGCAAGTTTTAATTTAAAGGATTATAAGGAAAAATAGCTGCTTTGACAAACGTTATATAAACTCTTTTATAACGTCTTTTGTTTTAACAAGTGTGTTATCAAAACCCTTCAAATAAGAATAAAGATAATGTTGAACTGTGATTTTACAGCATGTTTAACTCTGCCAATTCCACATAATATCAAGTATGTGTCACTGTATGTACACGACAGAGACGAGGACGACGAATAGTGACATTAAAGATGTCATTTTAATAATAAGGAGCAGGTAAATCACACATACATACACCGTAGTAAAGACGATAACCGACAGTGAAAACAAAAAAAAAAAAAAAAAACAGATAACACTAGACATTTCGTCCCCCCCACTTTTTAAATGATGGCTATGCCCCTGCTTTTAAGTCACATGCTTATATACATTTATGAAAAATGATTGTTACCAAAACACAATACACTCATACCTGTGTGTTCTGTTTCAAACTAAACACAGTGCAGCCATGTAGGTGTTTTCTTTTTCCATCAAGATACAGTGTTCCCATACATGTTCTTCACATTGCAAAATGAAACATTACTCACTTATTTTGACAGCTGGTTCCTGCAATCTCATCCTGCCTATGTATACATGCCTACTGTGGAATATTTTTAGGTCTATATAAATTTGTGTAATTGTTACGACATGGAGTAGTTTTGATCACTATTTCTATTATTGGTTTAATGGAGTAAGGTGCATCTGTTAAGCATGAATATGTTGGTGTAGCTTGTGAACTAACTAACATCCTTAGTTTGGCAAGTCTTATCAGAGAGATGGAGTCTGTACAGCAGCATCCATTGTACTGCCTCTGAAGTTGAAGTTAGACTGAAGGTCAAGAAGACTGTTCAGAGCAGTGATGTTCCTGTGGGAAACATGCAGCTGAAGTCTGAGACACATTTATAAAGGCAGAATGTCAAGTTCACCCCGAGTCGAAGCTAAATATGTAAATGAAAATGCGTAAATAAGCTACAGGTTTAGAGTAATTAACATGGAAATGGGATGGTTAAAGATTATACCATGATTAAAATGCTTCACTGTGCAAAATGTTAAAAAAAAACATTGATGGGGATAAGAGTCAGGGATTGAATTATAATAGGAAATGTAATTGTATCTGGGGAAAGGCCCAAACTTTCCAGAAAGTAAACAGTAAGTAGTGTTTTGACTCTGGGTATTAAGGATGAAGTCATTATATAAAATAAGAAAAAGAAATATAAGGACAGTACATGGAAGCAGTGGTTTGTGGGGTTGATGAAATGTTCTTTGTGACCATCTTATAACTTTTACTGAGCACTGACTACTATAAAACTCATCTCTGCATTCATCCAGTCTAAAGAATTGTCTTTTTCATTATTTTAGTCTAGTATGCTCATTTGACTAAGCTAGAAAGACTAATTTTTAGAAGAACCTCTCTTTAATTTTATTTTTTTACATAATATGTACAGTCATATAAATGAGGCAGATAAGCTGGGGTTTCTTTGAGACAGAAATGATAATGGACTATTTGAAGCACATGTGAATAACTGACTGCCCGGAGGAGAGGTTGAATATCTTTTTGAACACATTTGTTAGCTGGTCAGTTCAAGCTCTAAGGACCTTCTGCTGCCTTCCTGGTGTTCACTCTCCTGAAAGACTTCCTTACATTATGCTCTGAGATGATGAATGTTCTTCCTGTCCTGACACTCCCAACATGCATGTTGCCATTACCACAGTTAGCCTTGTAAGCACTAATAATGCTGTTAGCATTACTAGCACCATTAGAGCTGTTGGCTGCAGCGTTCGCCAGTTTGGGTCATGTCCTTTATTTCTCCTCGGTGATAACTCCTTTAAGAGTTATGTTATCCATGCTGACCAAGCAAGAAAGCAAAACAAAAAGGCCAGACTTCCAAGACCAAAAGAAAGAATGCATTAAAACTAAGTTCCTTCTAGCCTGTCCCACAGTGTCATCACCTGCTTCTCCAGCACCCTTCATCTCTCCACAACTCAAATATCAAACCCACAGCCAAGTTGTATGTGGTAGACTCACTCAGACAACAAAATACCAGTGTTGTATAAAGTACTAGAAAGCAATACTTGAGTAAAAGTACAAGTATCGTACTAGAAAAAGACTTTGGTAGAAGTGAAAGTTTCCTTTTAGAATATTACTCAAGTAAAAGTCTTAAAGTATCTGATATATACTGTACTTAAGTATCAAAAGTCATTTTCTGATATTTAATGTACTTAATTAAAATTTCAGTGATTTTCGATAGGCATAAGAGGCACTTCATCCGGTAGGAAGAATCTTTCATTCCAATGTACAGAAACATTTCTTGCAAATACGGCCAAGGATATATAACGTTATCTTCTTCACTCTGTCCACCACTATTGTCGGGGTGATCGTCTCTTTGCCCCGCTTTCATGCGGCTCTAACGTTCATATCGAAATTTTGTATTTGTGTCTTTTTATTGTGCGTGTTCACTTCGCTTGAGTTCAATACGGTATTTTCGTCAAACGCGCATGTGAGTGGGATGAAAATACCTCAGTTTCCCAGTAGGAGCAAGATCATTTGAGTAAACAATTTGTGTCAAGTTCGCTCTCAAAATGGCAGGGGAAAAAAAGGTGATGATCCTGTGCCCATGTGTATGATGTGGCTCTTTGCGGTAACACAGTAAAAAATGTGGCTCTTGGTCTCTGACTGGTTGGCCACCCCTGGTCTACGATAACGGGAGGTCCTCCAGTAGGTGCTTCCATGGCGGTTTCAGTTGTGCTTCCGCCTCCTTTGGCAACATTACGCTGAAGTAGAGCGTGCAGAGCGTAATGCAATCTAGGAGCAGTGATTCGCCAAACCTCCCTTATTGCAGTCGCACACATTTCTTCTAATTTTATTTTGTAGTAACGAGTAAAAGTATCCATTTTATCTAGGAAATGTAGTGGAGTAAAAGTGAAAGTTGACAAATTTAAATAGCGATGTAAAGTACAGATACGTGAAATTTCTACTTAAGTACAGTAACGAAGTATTTGTACTCCGTTACATTACAACACTGCAGACTAGATATACACAATTAACTGGCCCTGATTAATGCTGTATTCCTTTAAAAATGATTGGTTCTGATACTACTAAAAATGCCCTCATAGAAGTGTGGATGATCCTAACCTCTCATCCTACCGAAAATTTGTCGTCAATCCCTCATCCCCTTATAATCTTCTAGGCCATAATGGTTTTTCTACACTTCTCTCTTTTTTGAGCAAGGTTGTTCTTTGTACTCCAGATAATTTGTTGAATTATTCTGTGGTGACTCCTGAAATGCCTGAATGGGACAGCCTGGTTATTACTGAAGCCTTCATTAGCATCCCATGAACACTTTGTCCATTCTAATTAAGTGGGGCACATTCAGGTTACCCCATATGTCAGCAAACTTCGTTCCCAGACCCCTGTCTACTGGGTTGGGGAACATCATCCAATCTCTTCTTTCACAGGGTGTTTCAATAAAATTCTTACACCATACCTGCAAACCCTGCACAGAAACCTTATGGTTAGGGGTGGCATTTTGGTTAATCCAATAAGATTTGTGCTGAATAAGCATGCACTCTTTACTGTTATTGATCTTTGTAGTGCCTTTTTCAGTGTCCCAGTGAGCAAACAGATGCAGTCCATCTTTGCATTTACATTTAAGTAACATCAGAACACCTGGACACACATCCCTCAAGGCTTTATTCATCCCCCTGCTCTCAATGTTCCCTCCTTCACAATGCCAATGATATTCTGCTCTGAGCAAAAGATGAACAACTTTGCAAAGAGGGGTTCATATTTCTTATTCCCATTTCTGGCTCACAGCAGCTTTAAGGCCTTCCTTGTGAAGCTCCAGTTCTGCCTCTCACTGTACATTACCTGGGTTTTATAATTAGCACGTCTTTTTCTGATCATGAGTCTTTTTGTTGATTTTTCACCTCCAACAACACAGGACCTCAAACAACACTGGGCAACCAAGGAGGTATGCTCAGCCCTTTCTGACTTTAATTATTGATATTATTATTAACTAAATTATTGTTGTCAATACATACCAGACTGCTCATATCATGACAAAGTATTCAGATGGTGTTGTCTAAAATGACCTGAACTCAGAACCCGATTTGTCTGCATAGACACAGGACATGACGCAATCCATTTGTTACGTAAAACAGTCCCTGAGCTCTGCTCCAGAACTGCAGCAGTCTCTGCTCTGCTCATTACGGACAAGTGTAAATAATTCATAAGTGTAAAAGTACTACTTTCTTATTCCGTGATTCTTATTCTTATCAAGTCATCATGGTCTTTAAGAACATTCGAAACTCAGCACATGACTACTACCAGTGTTGTAATGTAACGGAGTACAAATACTTTGTTACTGTACTTAAGTAGAAATTTCACGTATCTGTACTTTACTTCGCTATTTAAATTTATGCCAACTTTCACTTTTACTCCACTACATTTCCTAAATAAAATGGATACTTTTACAAGTTATATTTCCATTAAGCATCTTCGTTACTCGTTACTACAAAATAAAATCAGAAGAAATGTGTGCGACTGCAATAAGGGAGGTTTAGCGAATCACTGCTCCTAAATTGCATTACGCAGCTCCGCACGCTCTATGGAGAAGCACAGGCACACGCAGCGTGCACGCGCAGTCAGAGCTGGAGGCATTTATCTATAACACTAATCGGCTGAAAGCTGCAAATACGGAAAAATTTCACAGGAAATGTCACTATTCTTATTACCAGAGTTGATAGCACAAACAAAATATTAATGCAAACAATCCATTCAATACTAAATAAAAATAACATTTATTGATTTGGTCTTTGTCTTGTGAATATTTTTTTTGTTTGTAGAGAATGCACACATACATGAACTGATTTAATTCAAGACTGACATCATTACATCATGCATAAGATTTTGGTGTCCACTTTTGCCATTAAATAATACCATAACTTTTGGCTTACTATGTAGTCATATAATATATAAAACTCTTCTTGTTTTAAATTCTCACTGAGGGCTAAAACCCCTAAAGATGAAATCCTAGAACCGCCCCTGCTCTTATGCCTACTGAAAATCACTGAAATTTTACTTTTTACTTTAAATACTTAAGTACATTAAATATCAGAAAATTACTTTTGATACTTAAGTACAGTAAATATCAGATACTTTAAGACTATTACTCAAGTAAAAGTCTTAAAGTATCTGATATTTACTGTACTTAAGTATCAAAAGTAATTTTCTGATATTTAATGTACTTAGGTATTTAAAGTAAAAAGTAAAATTTCAGTGATTTTCAGTCTTTTCAGTGATTTTCAGTCTTTTTCTAGTACGATACGATACTATACTTTTACTCAAGTATTGCTTTCTAGTACTTTATACAACACTGACTACTACTCCTGGCTAGAACATAATTGTCTTGGACAAATTTTAGAGTTGTCTCAACACCCCATAAACGGTGGAGCGCACATTTATATAGATGAATATTTACTTGTTCAAAAGTGATGCCATCACTTTATTTTGATTTATGGTATACATAATGCTTTTGACAGCAATTGTTTTTCTTTTGTAAATGTCAAAATGATTTCAAATCATTTTCACAAAAACTAAACAGATATTCATTTAAAAGCACAAAGGTAATAAAAATAGCAAGAAATTCTTTATCCAAATCATTTTTATTCATTTCTACCACTCAATATTTCTTCAGTTTAACCTGAAATACATAATAAATATATGCTTCAAACATTAATAGTTTAGGGATATGTTCAGATGGTTAAGATGATTTATTATTAATTAACTTTCTTCAGAAGGGCTTAGTGGCAAAATATTTTACAACTGCAACTTCAACTTTTATATGTACAGAAAAGATGCTTACATTCACACATCAAGACAACTAGCATACTTTAGGAAAATTTTGTTTTCTTGAATCCCTAAGTCTTGCTGTCTTTGTGTTATTGCTTAAAGAAAAATTAAAAACAAGAATAAAAACACTTGATCAATAAACAAAAGAGGCATCTTATAATGTGAAAATCTATGCTGTAGAAGACTCGGTGTGAAAAAAGGAATTTCCTTTTTCGTTTTCCAACAAAGATCTTTAATGGTGGATTGCATCCTTCCATTGGCGCTTTATGTAAATTTGACTACCCCATGAGTTCATGGAAGAGTAAAATGGTTTGAAAATGAAGGGACTGCTCACTGATACTGTCTATAGTCACCAAAAGATGAGGCAGGCATTGAGGGTGGTTCCTCAGCAAATTGTGGACCTGATAAAATGAGAAATAGATTTCTTGGTTCTTTAAAGTATCAATTTAAAAGATTTATGAAAGTGGTAAGATATGCTACAAGCCATACTCATGTATTGCACACTCACCTGTTGGGAGTTGTGATGAAGCAAACCTTGTGAGAAGGATTCCAGCACCTTCTATCAATGCTAGAAGAATGCCTCCCATAGCTGCAGACCCAACCATAGCCACAGGCCCATCTAGGGATAGAGAACATCAGTCAGCACCAATCTGACACAACAATACTAAACAAAGACAGCACACAGCCAAAAAGAGAAAACTGGTGGTTGTGAGGCTATAACTACAGTCTATTTTGATTCTTTCAATGACAATATATACAGTAGTGGTCAAAATTTATGTGTGTAGAAGATATTTGTACAATATTCCCCTTTATTGACCCTACAGGTTCACTTAAACCATCCAAATATGAGAAGTATGTTATATTTGGAAGAAGAAAATATTAAATGGAACATGAGATTTGTTCTAATATGCAAAAAATGCATAATAAAATAAAACCTAAATTGGATACTGAACTAGGTTGGATGACTTATCACGATTCAGGTTTAGAATTTTCAAAGTTTTTCAATGGGATTAAGGTCAGCGGACTGAGGAGGCCAACTGAGGACTTTAAAATGCCTTTGTTGTGCGTTAAACATTGTGTTCTGCAAAATGTGTAAGTATTGGTCCGTTTTCAAAGTGCCAGCAACTTTGTAGATCCTTTCCTGCAACAGACATGCATCCTCACAAAATTAAGTTTCTTCCACTGTGCTTAACATTGAATTTGGTATCAAAATTTTCCCCTCGTCTCCTATGAATATACCTGACACCATCTAATACAAGCATGTTGAACTTTTACTTCAAGAAGAACACGGGTCTAATCATCCTGAGTCCAATCCTTACTATCCCTATTTTTTTTTTGGCAACGACGAGATGTTTTTTTTGAGGTTATCAGAACTAGTAAATAGGTTCTTTAACCCAACCTCTTGTAGCAGTCACGTTGCAGTTTAAGATAAGACTGGGGTGGGGATTCCTGACCAGTGCACGATTCATACAGGATGTTGGAAGATGTTTTGATGCAGTCACACATTGAAATGATTTGCATCCTTCTGTTAAAACGCTTGCTAGTCTTCCTTGCTTGGCCACAGTGCTTTACATTCTGCACAGTACTGAACTAATGGAGCTTTGGAGTAATTTTCCAGATGTTCCGACAGTTCAAATCCGGCACACAAGCAATATCCAAGAGCAGCTAACCACATTTAGCCATCCTTCATCTTAGCCATTTTCACCAAAACACAGAAAACAACATCTAATAACAGACAGCATAGTAATCGACACACCTGTAGCATTTATAGCCTGGGAATAATGAGTGCAGGCTTTGTATGGCTTGTCCAGTAATAATGTCTGTGCAATTTGACATGTTTAACTGCAAAATGACAAATGAAATTGTTAAAATGTGGAGATTGTTAAAAATCTTTAATAATATATTTTTATTATATAATATAATTTAGGCGTTATTTCACTGCTACTTTTAGTTCTGTTCTATTTTTTTGGGGGGGATATACAGTAAACTTTTGATCAGCTAATTAACAGCCTGTTTGAGTTTAAATGCAGTTTTCAATAAATTGCCTAGTCTCTATTTTTTCTCTTTTGCCATATTGAAGCAGTTACAACCTGGTTATGATCCACTGGCATGAAATGTGAATACTTGTAATGTTTACCCCGGTTTTAAGATTTTGCTCAGGAGTGTATACATCTCACAGAAGTAAGAACACTCCTCACATTTTTGTAAATATTTTATTATATCTTTTTGTGACAACACTGAAGAAATGACACTGTGCTACAATATAAAGTAGTGAGTGTACAGCTTGTATAACAATGTAAATTTGCTGTCCCCTTAAAATAACTCAACACACAGCTATTAATGTCTAAACCGCTTGCTACAAAAGTAAGTACACCCCTAAGTGAAAATGTCCAATTGGGCCCAAAGTGTCAATATTTTGTGTGGCCACCATTATTTTTCAGCACTGCCTTAACCCTCTTGGGCTTGGAGTTCACCAGAGCATCCATGATGACATCACGCAGCTGGTGGATGTTAGAGACCTTGCGCTCCTCCACCTTCTGTTTGAGAATGCCCCACAGATGCTCAATAGGGTTTAGGTCTGGAGACATGCTTGGCATCACCTTTACCCTTCTTTAGCAAGACAGTGGTCGTCTTAAGGTGTGTTTGGGGTCGTTATCTTGTTGGAATACTGCCCTGCAGCCCAATCTCCAAAGGGAGGGGATCATGCTCTGCTACAGTATGTCACAGTACATGTTGGCATTCATGGTTCCCTCAATGAACTGTAGCTCCCCAGTGCCGGCAGCAGTCATCCAGCTCCAGACCATGACACTCACCACCATGCTTGACTGTAGGCAAACCACAGTTGTCTTTGTACTCATCACCTGGTTGCCAGCACACACGCTTGACACCATCTGAACCTAATAAGTTTCACTTCCTAGGTTCCACTATCCTTAGTCTGCTTGTCTTCAGCAAACCGTTTGCAGGCTTTCTTCTGGGACGACAGTCTTGCAGACCAATTTGATGCAGTGTCCGGCGTATGGTCTGAGCACTGACAGGCTGACCCCCCCACCCCTTCAACCTCTGCAGCAATGCTGGCAGTATTCATGTCTATTTCCCCAAACACAACCTCTGTATGTGACGCTGACCACGTGCACTCAACTTCTTTGGTCGACCATGGCGAGGCCTGTTCTGAGTGGAACCTGTCCTGTCGCTGTATGGTCTTGGCCACCAGGCTGCAGCTCAGTTTCAGGGTCTTAGCAATCTTCATATAGCCTACGCCATCTTTACGTAGAGCAACAATTGTTTTTATATCCTCAGAGAGTTCCATGTGGCCATGAGGTGCCATGTTGAACTTCCAGTGACCAGTAAGAGAGAGTGAGAGCAATAAGACCAAATTTAACACACCTTCTCCCCATTCACACGAGACCTTATAAAGAGTCACCTGACACCGGGAAGAGAAAATGGCTATTTGGACATTTTCACTTAGGGGTGTACTCACTTTTGTGGCCAGTGGTTTAGACATTAATGGCTGTGTGTTGAGTTATTTTGAGCGGACAGCAAATTTACACTGTTATATAAGCTGTACACTCACTACTTTACATTGTAGCAATGTGTCATGTCTTCAGTGTTGTTACATGAAAAGATGTAATAAAACAGGCACTCAACTATATACTTACTCCTTGCAGCAAGAATAGCTCCTGTCATGGCTCCACTTGTTATTGAATTCCATGGGTCCTCTTTTCCACGCACTTTTACTAGGCCACAGTCAATCATTGAGAAAAGCCCACCCCATACAGCAAAGCTTCCTGCAACAGTCAGATTTTACGTGTTTGCAATTTAGAATAAAACATTTTACACACCTCACATATAGCATGGCTGCTTCGCCTTCTCTAGCACAGCGAAAACAACTTAAAATTCTGATATCTCGCAAGAGGAATATGAACAGTCACTTGTACTTGCAAAAATATCAACATAAATAAAAATCAATTAATAAACTAGGACCTTGGTTTCAGTTACGTTGGTAATCAATTATGGTATTTATAGTCCTTTCCCACCAGTCAGGTCAGCAAATAATATGTAATCCTTCATGTGACCTTTATTTTCATCAGCAAGGGAGCCATGGCATACTTGTGTGCCTGTTCTTTTCTTGCACCAATGCCAGATATCATTAAAACTATTCCAGAATGTACAGAATTTATGGATTAGACTAGCCCAAAAATTAGTAGTGTCTTCCACTTTATTGAAATGTATTTATTCCTGATAAAGTAAGCAATAAAAACAAATTAAGCAGTAAAATCTAAAATAAATATTTTCAGATGAATTATTCATTTATCTACAGTAATCTTTTATGTTTCTTAGCATTATATGATGTGAAAATAGTGCATTCACTCGACCATGAAAGCGATGGTACTGGGTTTGTGTTTGTTGCTTGTGCTGTATAATGGAGACGAAGTGTTTAGGGAGCAGTGGACTCAAAAATGCTGAGGTGTATTCATACCTCCTAATTGTGGAGCCCTGGTCCTGATGGCTGTCATGCTCCCTTTCATCCTGTGGTTCATGCCCTATGATTAAAAAATAAATAAATAAATCCATAAAGTCAAAAGTAATACGGATGAGAATTTTTACACAAAAAAATGATTAGAAAGTACAAAGAAGACAAACATACAGAAGGTGAATTTCTAAAGCCTTTGACAGCCTGAAATATTCCTCCACCGATGGCTCCCATAGTGAAGGCGCCCCCACAATCGTCCACTATCCTCCAGGGGCTAAAAGAAAGAGATCAAATGGGAAATACAGGGGTGAGTCAAATGAAAATTGTTATTTATCTAATGTTCGTTTTATGAAAACAAGTGCCACAAAAGCACATAATGTTGCTACATATTCTCATTCTATTACTTGAGACTTTACAGAATCTACTTGTCAATTTTGTACAACTTCTAATGCAGATTCTCCCAATGAAGTGAAAGCAGAGGAATTTAGACTTTGGACTGCATAACACAACTAAGGGGCAAATGTCACAGATGTTAAAAAAAAAAGCAGTGTCAGCTTTACTGTCCCCCGATTTGTCTCACAAACTTTTTAAGGCATAGTAATTCTTGAGCTGGTAAAGTGCCTTTGCTGTGCTTATTTCAATAGATGTTTTTTTTTGATAGGATTAGTGAGCTCATCCATACTTTTCTGTACAAGTGAAGTAGCAAAAGAAATCAACCTCAATTGGTGCCACAGATATTTGCAAGTAAAAAATAACTGATGGCAAAAAGGTCTTTTACTATTAAGATTTTTTATTCGTATGTATGCTTTTTCCCCTCGGTTTCTCTATTTTGAAAAACTCTGATTATGAAAAATATTTAAGGAATAAAGATTTTGTAAGAAAAGGCAATTTGCCCTAAATGTATGTTAGACCACTCAAACATGTTATAGAACGTGAAAGCAATTGTGCAATGAATGTATTATATGTAAAATAAATTTAATGTAACTTGGCTATTTGTTATGGTTGAAGGTAAAAATGTTGCATAGTTTTATGAATAATCTCCCAATTTGGTATGTTGTTTAATTTCCAAACTTTGATTGGATAACCATCTCACCCCACAGAACTGGTCACTGAATGATTAGAGTCAACATTCTGCTAAAAGCTAAAGAAAATACTAGCACCCTGATATAATAATCCCACATGAACAGAGCACCCAAAAATTAAGAAAGTAAATGCATTTTTTTTACCCTAATAGAAAAGTGTCATCATTTCTTATTTAAGCGTCTATCAAAAAGAACTAGGATTAAGACCACTGAAGAAGCATATCAATATGTAGTATCCATATCAATGCCTAAATGTGTTGTAGCAATGTAGAGATGACAAAATTGAATGATAACTGGCAACAAATTCAAGCTGACGACATCTCTGCCATTGAGCACCTTCACCACAGCAGATGTCTGCTCAGAGCTCACATCATCAAGGACTCTTCACAACCCAGTCACAAACTGTTTAACCTGCTTCCGTCAAGAAGGAGATACAGGAACATACGCACCAGAACCAGCAGGTTCAGGGACAGCTTTTTGCATCCACCGTCACACTACTGAACTCTACACTACACCATTAGAACACTGTAAAAATACTGTTTATTCCTTCTATACAATTATAATGTACGTTACATATTGTATTGTTTATACTCCTAATTCTCTACACATATTGTGACTTACATACATCTGCACTATTTTATTTATGTGTATCTATATAAACACCTTACTGTACATTCTGCCTAATATTTCACATTCATGTATTTAGTGGACTTGTATATTCAGCTTGCACATTTTTTAATGCCATAACCTTATAACCTTCTACTTGTTGTTCCTTTACAACAGTGTCTGCACATTTTTTCAATGCCATAATCTTATAACCTTCTACTTGTTGTTCCTTTACAACAGTGTCTGCACATTTTTTTCAATGCCATAGCCTTAGAACCATTTACTTGTAATTTTCAACAATGTTCACACATCTCTGCACTGCTATAGCCTTTATACTTATTCACTGTGTATATGTTTACGTATATATCTATACGTATTACATGCTGTACATATGTTTACATATATACCTATATATATTGCATGCTGTACATATGCTACATATTTACCTACACTTGTCTATTTGCACAATTGCTACTCTTTGCACTTCTGGTAGATGCCAAACTGAATTTCATTGCTATGTATCTGTACTAGGGGTGGGCGGAATGACCAAAAAATCTGTTATTTTATTTCACGGTAGCAGTATATATCACGGAATAATAATTTTTCAGGTAAATCAACAAAAGTAACGTGCTTAATATATTAAATACCACTTTAACACTTTAAAAATAAAGAATATGCTTTCTCGTCTTATTTTATTAATTTTTCTTTTATGTAGCATTAGCAGTGAATGAGAACTTTTAGATCAACCTCACCATAACAATAAATAGGCCTCATTTTTAGAGTTTAAAGAGAACAGACTTTTTATTAATATCAGAACAGATTATTAATACTTTCTCAAAGCAATGAAATAAATTAAACTTCAGTAACAAAACAAATTTTGCAGAAAGTATAAAAATGTAAACATTTGAGGAAAATGTCAGAATCTAAACACTTGTTCTAAAAACAAAATACTGAATGTAAACACTTCTGAGGCTCAAAAACTTCTGACTGTAAACACTTCCTGAGAATAAGAAATTTAAACTCTTTTTGAAACATTTAAAAAAATCTAATAAATATAAACACCTCAATAAATTAAACACAATAAATAAAAAAAATTCTGTCAAACAAAACAATTACAAATTGCGTGCAAGAAAAACAAGCTGGTCAACTCTCTCAGGTTTTAGTGCTGATCTGCGGCATGTGACAATATTCCCACTTGTGCTGAAAGCACGCTCAGATGGAGCACTTGTAGCAGGGATGCAAAGATATTTTTTGCCAGGTTGGCCACACGTGGAAAATTAGCCTCGTGCTACCTCCACCATTCCATGGGGTTTGATAGCTAGTTTGATAGTAAATAGCTGTTCAGTTCCATTTCAATGGACTCCCTTTCTGATTGGGGGACAGCTTACTCGTGCTAGCATGGCTAACGGTTACATTCGTGTGACAGTTTGCAAATCACATTTGTCTGCTCTTTGTCAGCCCGAACCACGTCCATACCACTGATGTCGCGCCTCGTTTCACAACAAGTTCCTCCTCCTGCTCGGGATTGGTTTGTGGGATTTCTTTATCAGCATGCATGTCTTTCTCCATCTATTTCTTCTTATCTACGCTTATGTGCCGCTTCTCAATCGTTCTCAGATTCAGGCGTGCTACACGTGAGGTTAACCACGCCCACTAATTTAAATTTCACGGTATGCAAGTATAGAAAAACCTGTAACGGTAGACATTTTATTCCGCGGAAACGGAATATACCGTCATACCGTCCAGCCCTAATCTGTACTATACAATGACAATAAAGATCTATCTATCTATCTATCTATCTATCTATCTATCTATCTATCTAGACAATCTGATCAGAATCAGAATCAGAATGAGCTTTAAATAAAAGGAGGCAGTATTTGGATGTAACACATGTACATTTTAACCTTAATAGATTATTTAGATATTTAAACAAAACTCCTAACATCACTAGCTATTTATTGCAAGAATTTTAACCTAATGATAATAATAAGAAAATACTTCCTACAACAAGATAATTATAACTTTGTAAGCTTTAAGACTAACCATTAAGAGCTTTCATAATAATTAATGCTAACAATGATGAAGCAAGGTCACAGCATGTCCAGTGAGCTAATGTATATATAGCATGACTGCTAGCACTGAATGGTCATGAATTAAACGCCTCTTAAAACTTATTTTGAGCTTGAAACGATATATAACGTACGTACATGTTTAGCTTTAGCGTAAAGTAAAACAAAAGAATATTTCATGTAACGTATACAGTTAAAAAAAAAAAAAAAGACATTTTAGCTGATTAGCCTTACCACGGCTCCCTTGCGTACTCCTCCATTTTCTTCCTTTCCTTTCCAAGTGACGCAATCACGTTCGCGACGCCTCTCCGTGTGGATACCACGCCCCTTTTAGACGTGTGAAAGTGTACAGCGTATTTTCCGTTCGTTCCCTAACGGTTTTGATGATTGTACAATTTAAAAAAATGTCTTATTAGTTACCGATTCATTACCTTTGTTTGATACAGCAATAAAATGTTAATATTTTTCCATTTTTTTCCACATTATTTTACGCACGGAAGAACGTCATCATGACGGAAGATTGCCTTGTGTCTGTGTACACACGTGCCTGTGTACACCCATGTGCCTATGTACACCAGAGGTGGGAGTAAGTCACACATGTGCAAGTCACAAGTAAGTCTCAAGTCTTAACCTTCAAGTCTCAAGCAAGTCCGAGTCATTTTTTGTGAGTGTCAAGTCAAGTCAAGTCAAGTCACTGCTTTATGTCAAGCAAGTCAAGTCAAGTCGTAGCTTGAGTCAAGCAAGTCACTGGCAAGTCATACATATGTTTGATGATTTAACTAAATGTACAGTATATATTAAACAAAGTTAAATCTACAGTATTTATGGACTATGAGAGTTTTATTTGCAACAAAAATGATTATATGCATTTATTTTTGAAAGGTGTCCACATACAGGTGAGTTGTAAATACAATAAAAATCTAAAAATGAATACAAATCAAAACTACAAAAAATAAGATGTAACTGTAAATGTAATGTAGATGTAAATGTAACTGAAATAAGGCCAACATAAAAGCATGCAAAGTTTCAAGATGCCTCAAATATGGCAGAAGACCATGGAAAAGTTTATATAAAAAAGTACAATGGTTTCTTTGCAACCAAAAGGCATTTTTTTGTACAGGCATTCCCTTTTAATGGGACATGAAACACATCCTTAAATTAGATCCTTCCTTTTTAACAACAGAATAACAACAATCAATCACGTCAATCAAAAATTGTAAATTATTGAATCACACAAACCTTGAAATGAATTAACTATTGGAGAGAGAGAGAGAGAGAGAGAGAGAGAGAGAGAGATGATTGGATAGTTCACCTAAAAATGAAAATTCTATCATTTTCTCACCCTCATGATGTTACAAACTTCTTCTATAAATTTCTTTGTTTTGATGAACACACATGTAGATATTTTGAGGACTGTTTGTAACCAACCGTTCACGAGCCCCATTCACTTCCACAGTGGGAAAAAAGAATACTATGGAAGTGAATGGGGCTCATGAATGGTTTGGTTACAAACATTCCTTAAAATATCTTCTGTTCATCTAAACAAAGAAATTCATACAGGTTTGTAACATCATGAGGGTGAGAAAATTATGAAAGAATTTTTTTTATTTTTGGGTGAACTATCCCTTTAAATTGAATGTGTCTGGTTCCACCATCTCTCAGGGTAAGAGGCAAGTATACTACAAGACTCTTCTCTGTACTGGCACCAAGGTGGTGGAACGAACTTCCCCTAGAGGTCCGGACAGCTGAGTCACTGGCTATTTTCAAGCGGCGGTTGAAGACCTACTTATTCAGGAAACACTTCAACTAGCACTTCTTTCATTATCTTTTGCATTTTAAAAAAAAACAAAAAAAAAAAACACCTTTGACACTTTCATTGTAACTTTGAACAAATGTTTTAAACTCATGGTATCTTAAGTATGTAACTTAGTGAGCCAGCATTAATGTATTCAATGTTAGAGATTTAAGCACTTATGTACGTCGCTCTGGATAAGGGCGTCTGCCAAATGTTGTAAATGTAAATGTAAATGTCTGTGTGCTTGTGCATGCGAGACAAGAATATGGCTCTGCTTGCAACTCTGAAGTTTTTTATTTTTATATTTATATTTATGTTTTATATATATATGTGCATCCCCATAAACGATCCATACGCTTTTCACTCAAAGCCTAACACTGAAGACCAATTATAAGTGCTATTGCAAAACAGCTGACATTTCCACATAAACAGTGACCAACCATTTACACTACATTGCACTTACTAAAAATTAATTTGATAGAACTTTGTCATTCAATTGTGAGCGATGTGGTCGCATACTGCTGTTCTTCTCTTCTCATCTTGCACAAAATCCCGGTACCCGAACTTAATTATCTTTGGTGTAGCGCCTTCCATGTTTCGTCACGACTGTTAAGGTTTATTAGTTAGTGCGCGCGCTCCCTCTGCTTGCCTGCTGCGTCACGTGGTTAGATTACGCTCTTGCGTGCGTTTAAAAACAGATTTAAAAACAAAATAGACAACAAAGATAAAACAAAAACAAAAAACAAGTTATTTCGAGTCATTTAACTCAAGTCCGAGTCAAGTCTCAAGTCATGAATGTCAAGTCAAAGTCAAGTCGAGTCTTTTTTTAATATTTGTCAAGCAAGTCTCAAGTCTCAACTGTGCGACTTAAGTCCGACTCGAGTCAAGTCATATGACTCGAGTCCCCCATCTCTGATGTACACCCATGTGCCTGTGTACACCCATGTGCCTGCGTACACCCATGTGCCTGCGTACACCCATGTGCCTATGTACACCCATGTGCCTGCGTACACCCATGTGCCTGCGTACACCCATGTGCCTGCGTACACCCATGTGCCTATGTACACCCATGTGCCTGTGTACACCCATGTGCCTATGTACACCCATGTGCCTGTGTACACCCATGTGTCTGCGTACACCCATGTGTCTGCGTACACCCATGTGTCTCCGTACACCCATGTGCCTGCGTACACCCATGTGTCTGCGTACACCCATGTGTCTCCGTACACCCATGTGCCTGTGTACACCCATGTGCCTGTGTACACCCATGTGCCTGTGTACACCCATGTGCCTGTGTACACCCATGTGTCTGTGAACACCCATGTGCCTGCGTACACCCATGTGCCTGCGTACACCCATGTGCCTGCGAACACCCATGTGCTTGCGTACACCCATGTGCCTGCGTACACCCATGTGCCTGCGAACACCCATGTGCTTGCGTACACCCATGTGCCTGCGTACACCCATGTGCCTGTGTACACCCATGTGCCTCTGTACACACATGACTAAAAAAATTATAAAACAGGACGAAGAGGAGCAGCTTTCTACGTGCCTGAATTTAGGTTTAGAAATTACAGAAGATTAACTGATGGGACATCAGCTAATCTGATGTAAGCCTGAGGCAACGTTTGCAAGGAAAAACTTCCTGAGATGATACGAGGAAGAAACCTTAAGAGGAACCAGGCTTAGAAGGGAACCCATCCTTATTTGGGTGACACTGGACAGTAAATACTGTAAATGTAAATAATGTAATTTCAACAACAGTTTATAGTCAAGAGGAATTGTGCAACCAAGTGCTCCGGAGGAACTAATAGGTCAGGGTAATTTCTGAGATCATTATAGACTTAACACTAATTCCCTACTGCTGAAGTCTTCAAATGTTCAATGATGAAGACCCGAGCACAAAGCTGACTGCCGCAATGGCAGTTTAAAGACAGTGTGACAGTCTTCAAGTGTTTCTATCCCCAGCAATCCCATGGGCTCTCCATGCAGTTCTATCCCCAGCAGAGTGCACCACCAAGTGACTAGCAAGAGTGAGTATGACAGCATACAGTAACTACAAGGGAGAGCCACAGTTTGGTGACACAGAACTGAGGGCTTCCTGGGACATTAGGCATCCAACCACTCCACAGTCAGCAAACCTTGAGCGACTTGTGTCAGTGGCAAGGTGACAGTATCCAAACATCCCAGTTTATCAAACACTTTATGCCCATGAACTCTACAGATCCTTTTCCTTTATGTAGGAAAAACTATTCATAAAAAGCTATACTAAACAAATGTGAGATTGCTCAGGTTCTGTGGCACGACACCTTTCAGTGGTTTATAGGTCAGTAATAGTATTTTATAATAAGTGCAATGATTTGACTGGAAGCCAATGGAGTGTGGATATGATAGGAGTGATATGTTCATATCTTCTGGATATAGTTAGGACGTGATCTTGTTTATGATCTTTTTAAAAAAGGGTTTAATAGCTAATGGTATTATCTGAAACATATCGGTAAGGGATCTATTATGTAGGTTGAGAATTTTTAGGAAGAAATTAGTGAAATTTGAGTCTCTTATTTATCAAATTGTTTACTTTTAAATTCATAATCTAAATTTTCTGCCTGATATTCTCAATATTTGCACTGAAATAATTCAAGAAATTATTGAATAATTGATGGTGTGCACTTTTCTATAGTTGTTTTGCTCCTAGTTAATTTTGCTATACTATTAAAGAAATATGTAAGATTATTTTTGTTATCTTCAGTTAGGGTGGAGAGCTGAGTGCATTGCCGAGTTATGCCGGCAAGTATCCTAGAACGAAAGCTTCGGGTGGTCGCCTCCTCCAGCAAAGATCTGCGTCTCTCTGCAGCCCATCCGGTTAAAGAGGTTTGTTCCTCTTTCCAGCAGATATTTTCCTCGTGGGGGTATATTATGGACTAAGAGCTCCCCAATCCCACGTCACTTTTTGACCACCGACTCCTGGAGGAGGGCAAGGAGATGGAGGGGATGAACTTAGACTAGCTTGTCAACTTAGAGAGGAGCCGGATGATGAGGGGGACAATGCCATGAGTGTACAAAGTAGTGAACTCATGGCATTGTCCTCCTTGTCATCCGTCTCCCTAACCACCGTTAGTCAAGGAAAGCAAACGTGATATTTATGACAGGAATGTCTTCCTTCCCACCTTTCCTTGACTAAACAGCTGTTTCCCACTTTACCAGCATGTGTGGCCAAAATGAAGCGGTAGTGGGACAAGCACATCTCTCACAGAGTGCCCATTAAGGGTTACTCTTCACTAGATGTGAACGAGATGGAGGGGCTCAGGCTTTTAAACCCACCCAAGGTAGAACAATCAGTGGCTCACCACCTGCATTCGAACAGGCGGACCACTCTCTCTTCTTCCAGTCCCACCCTCCCTGGGAAATTTTAATGCTTCACTGCTTCCATGTATCAAAAAATTTATAAATCAACAGTGCTAGCCATGCTAGCCCTTAACGTGACTTTGATGCTGATGGCCTATCAAACCGAGCTTTTGGAGGAGCTGGGCACTTAGCTAGACTCCGGGAATGAGAAAGTTCACATGTTTTGTCACAAAGCACTTCAAACTTTGGGTTCAAAACCAATAATAAAAAATTGTAATCTGTCACATTCAGGCTCATCGCAAAGGGCGCAGAAACACAAAAGCAAAAAAATCACTGAACCGAGAATTAAATCGATCTCTGGGCCAAACATATTCTGGCCATTCGATAACACATACCGTGCTACACTCTCGGAGAGGAGATTTACGGCGTTTTATCAGTGTCTGATTCAGATCCACAAGGGAAACCTGTTTCCATTCAAGACATGTCTCCGCTTGATGGGTATGATGGCTTCCTCACTGTCAGTGCTCCCGCTGGGTTTACTCAGGATGAGGGACTTCCAGCGGTGGGTCGCGGCGAGGCGGCTATGTCTTTGCCGCCATCTCATGTGCTGAGTGAGAGTAATGGAGGAATGCATGTAGATGCTTATTCGATGCAGAGACCCTTCACTATTACGTTCGGGGACTCCGTTAAAGGGCGTTTCCCTGAGAAAAGTGGTGACTACGGACGCATCCCTTACAGGCTGGGGGCTGTTTTTCAGGGCAGGTCAGTAAACGGCTGCTGGACACCCCAGCTCCACATAAACCGATTGGAGCTGATGGCAGTGTTTCTGGCCCTGAAAACGTTTTCTGCTGCTCCTAAAGGGATGTTACATTCTGGTCAGGTCAGACAACACAACGGTGGTGGCATGTATCAATTGCCAAGGAGGGATGTGCTCAGTGCAATTGCACAATCTAGCTTGCAATCTGATTGTCTGGAGTGTGGCTTTGGAGGAGGAAGGTGAATCGCACATGCTGTGTCCTGTACAAGCATTAAGCCAGTATGTTAACAGGAATTGATTGTTCAGAAAGAGCAATAAACTATTGCTTAAGACAAGAACCGTGGTGTAATTGGTGCTTCCATAGTCACGCCTGAGGTGTTTCCCATAGTGAGATACCTCACTCTGGGTTATGCAAGTAACCTTACGTTTCTATTAAGTGTAGAACACTAAACTTATCAGTAATCATTTCATTAACTATCAGCTGGCATGGCTCTCCCTCCGGTTTTGTTATGCCGACTTCTGGGTTGGAAGCCGTCCCATTCCCTGCTCTTCTGGGGTGCCACCATTTTCTTCCCTGTCTACGCTATTTGGTCGTGTCTCTTTTGGACCTTTTTCACCACACGCTCTCTCAATTTATTTCTTATTTCAAATTAAGTCATCTCACCATTCCTGGTTACCGTGTCCTCCCTTTGTCTCTGGATTCCACTTTTCTCCTCATATTAGTGTTCGTTCTTTGGATTTTCCAGATCTATTGTTGGTTTAGCTGTGGTTTTTCTATTTCTCACCCTGGATTTTGATGCTACATGGACCATGTACAAACCCTGAGCAATGAGTTCTCATCTCTCTGGATCCTGTTTTTCCCCTCTCGTTTGTGTTCTTTCCTCAGAGTTTCCAGATCGTTAGTGGGCTAGCTGTGGAATTGGATTATTACTGCTCTGAGGACTATTAGTGAACTCTGAGTGATGAGTTTTTCCATCTCTCATTGGGATTTTAATGCTCAGAGGATTCTTACCCTTCTCTAAACTGTTATTTGGGATTATCGTGTTTCTGTGAGGGGGCACGGTGGCTTAGTCTTTAGCACGTTCGCCTCACACCAAGGTTGGGGGTTCGATTCCCGCCTCTGCCTTGTGTGTGTGGAGTTTGCATGTTCTCCCCGTGCCTCGGGGGTTTCCTCCGGGTACTCCGGTTTCCTCCCCCAGTCCAAAGACATGCATGGTAGGTTGATTGGCATCTCTGGAAAATTGTCCGTAGTGTGTGATCCCCGATAACGCCTGAGATAGGCACAGGCTCCCCGTGACCCGAGGTAGTTCGTATAAGCGGTAGAAAATGAGAGATGAGTGAGAGAGTGTTTCTGTGAACTTTTTGAACTGAACTGAGTTTTGCCTTCACTATTTCTAAACCAGCTATTGCTGCTTACTTATTGCCTAATTGCCTGATGTATGACTTATGATCTTTTATTTTGTCTCAGTTTCCACTACGGCCAGTGTTTCATTGCATTCTGTGCTTAATTCTATTTATCCCACTTCTCTTTATGGGCATTTGTCTCTACCTGTGAATATTTATGGTTCCCGGTTTATGCCATGCATAGAGTCTGTACAATGCGTTTCTAGGAGTATTCTGTTTATGTTTCTATTTAACTCTGCGTTCATTATCCGCATCATCTTCGCTAAGACCCTGGTCTCTTTGTTTAGTTTCTTTGTCTGTCTTGTTTTTACTAGCATTCTATGGTCTTGTCTTATGTTTTCTCATGCTGTTGCTCATTAAACCGCCCCTTTTCCCCCCTGGCTGGCGTCTCTGCATTTGGTTCCATCCTGACCGCCCCCTGACAATTAACAATGAGTACCAAAGACATTGCGCCCAAAAGACCTTGGGGACTACTGACCAGTAGCACTGACCTCGCGTCTGATGAAGACATTGGAGAGGCTGGTGTTCACTAATCTCCGACCTCTGGTGAGCCCATCAATGGATCCACTTCAGTTAGCATTGGAGTGGAAGATGCTGTCATCTTCCTCCTAAATTGGGCTATTTTGCACTTGGAAAAGGCTGGGAGCACAGTGAGTCATGTTTTTTGACTTCTCTAGTTATTAAAAGCTTAACACCATCCAACCTGTGCTTCTGAGGGATAAGATGGTGTACATGGGAGTAGACCATCATCTGTCTGCTTGGATATTGGACTACCTCACAGACCGACCACAGTATGTGAGGACTCATGACTGTGAGTCTGACATGGTTGTTTGCAACACTGGAGCCCCGCAGGGAAAGGTTCTGGCCCCGTTCCTCTTCACTGTCTACACTGCAGACTTCATGTTCAGCTCAGAAACCTGTCACCTGCAGAAGTTCTCTGATGACTCTGCCATCGTCTGTCTGATCACAGATGACAAGGACAGGGAGTACAGAGGACTGATACAGAACTTTATGGACTGGTGCAAACGGAGCTGCCTCCAGTTAAATACAGGGAAAACCAAAGAACTGTTGGTGGATTTCCGTAGACACAAACAAACTTCATTACCACCAGTGAACATTCAGGGAAAGGACATTGTGAGAGTGGGTGTTCATCTGAACAGCAAACTGGACTGGACAGACAATACTTAGCAATCTATAGGAAAGGGCAGAGCAGACTCTTTCTGCTGAGGAGACTAAGGTCTTTTGGAGTACAGGGAGAGCTACTGAAACCTTTTTTGACACTGTGGTGGCCTCAGCCATATTCTATGGCGTGGTATGCTGGTGCAGCAGCATCTCTACTGCAGAAAGGAAGAGACTGGACAAGCTGATCAGTAAGGCCAGCTCAGTCCTGGGGATTCCTCTGGACACTGTACAGGAGGTGGGAGTAAGGAGGATGGTAGCAAAACTATCATCATTGCTGGAGAACGACTCTCACCACCTGTATGAAACGGTTTCATCCCTGAGCAGCTCCTTCAGTGACAGACTGTTACATCTGAAGGAGCGATACAGGCGGTCTTTTCTCCCTGCTGCTATTAGACTGTACAATCAAAGCTGCTCCCAGTGAACCAGTTACCATAATTACACACCGTTAATACTGTTTAACTGCAATAATAACAATAACAAAGTATTCTAAACAACATTTTTGAAATTTTTGAAAAACATGCAATATTACCTGTGTGCAATATGTCTGTTCATGTAACTACTACTCGTGGTCTCTTTTTATACATTTTGTTGTGTATATACTGTATATTATATCATATTATGTCTCTATTCTTTTATATATTTGCATTTCTTTCTCTTTGCTGCTGTAACAAAGAAATTTCCACATTGTGGGACGAATAAAGGTATATCTTATCTTATCTTATATTAACTAATCTTATCTTATCTTATCTTAAACAATGATTCCAAGATAACTCTCTTACCACACTGTGTCAGTCTGATTCAGTTATATTAGAAACTTAAACAGAAATTGACAGAATAGTCTTAAGAACTCGTCCTGCTTATGATCAATAAACTAAATTCTATTCTGCCCTTACAGTTTTTCTAGACTTTTTAGAACTTATGTGGAACGCTGGCAGGTGTGGATGGCGAGGAAGTCATTCTCTTCCTCCATATCCACACACCACAGTTTTAAATCAGTTTTTTCTCATCAGACAGATCGGCCCAGATTAATTAAATTTGTGTTTTTCAGCAGTCTTCAGGCTGCCGGCGTTGTAGTCATGTGGAGAATTTTTTTCTTTGCACACTTTGACACTTTGGGCCCAATAACACCAGTCATTACTTGAATTCACAGACTACTTGAGTATTGTTAGTGTGCATCGTCTAATGTCTACTTTAAGCGAGATAATGAACTACACCACAAAGCAAATGTCGTCTCAAACCGGGTTTGGGTAGATGTTAATGAGTTAGGTGTCATCCAGTGATCTTGCCAGTTACTACTCATGAAACAGCATGAAAATGTGCCTGAAAAATCTGCAGGACTTTCATGATGCATACACGTCAACATGGAAACCCAAAAGAATTTTGAGTAATTCCAATTACGAGTTCCCTCGAACACAGATTCATGTAACGTCTAACCGTTGTAAGCGTATTACAAAAAAGCTCCAAACCCCTTGTTTGCACGCACTATATACAATAGCTAACTTAATAATAATTATAAATGCATTTCACCTCCCATCCTTTTGCAATTACTTCATGTCTCATATCTTAAATCTTGCTAGGGAATGTACGGTGGCCGAGAAGTGCAAAACACATTAACAAATCAGAAAACAAATTAACAAATCCGAAAACACATTAACAAATCCGAAAACAAATTAACAAATCCGAAAACACATTAACAAATCTGAAAACAAATTAACAAATCCCAAAACAAATTATCAAATCCGAAAACAAATGAACAAATCCGAAAACACATTAACAAATCCGAAAACAAATGAACAAATCCGAAAACACATTAACAAATCCGAAAACAAATTAACAAATCCGAAAACAATTAACAAATCCCAAAACAAATTAACAAATCCGAAAACACCTTAACAAATCCGAAAACAAATTAACAAATCCGAAAACACATTAACAAATTCGAAAACAAATTAACAAATCCGAAAACACATTAACAAATCCGAAAACAGATTAACAACTCCGAAAACACATTAACAAATCCGAAAACAAATTAACAAATCCGAAAACACTAACAAATCCGAAAACAAATTAACAAATCCGAAAACACATTAACAAATCCAAAAACAATTAACAAATCCAAAAACAATTAACAAATCCCAAAACAAATTAACAAATCCGAAAACAAATGAACAAATCCGAAAACACATTAACAAATCCGAAAACAAATTAACAAATCCGAAAACAATTAACAAATCCCAAAACAAATTAACAAATCCGAAAACACCTTAACAAATCCGAAAACAAATTAACAAATCCGAAAACACATTAACAAATCCGAAAACAAATTAACAAATCCGAAAACACATTAACAAATCCGAAAACAAATTAACAAATCCGAAAACACATTAACAAATCCGAAAACAAATTAACAAATCCGAAAACACATTAACAAATCCGAAAACAAATTAACAAATCCGAAAACACTAACAAATTCGAAAACAAATTAACAAATCCGAAAACAAATTAACAAATCCGAAAACACATTAACAAATCCGAAAACAAATTAACAAATCCGAAAACAGATTAACAACTCCGAAAACAAATTAACAAATCCGAAAACAAATTAACAAATCCGAAAACACCTTAACAAATCCGAAAACAAATTAACAAATCCGAAAACACATTAACAAATCCGAAAACAAATTAACAAATCCGAAAACACATTAACAAATCCGAAAACAAATTAACAAATCCGAAAACACATTAACAAATTCGAAAACAAATTAACAAATCCGAAAACAAATTAACAAATCCGAAAACACATTAACAAATCCGAAAACAAATTAACAAATCCGAAAACAGATTAACAACTCCGAAAACAAATTAACAAATCCGAAAACAAATTAACAAATCCGAAAACACTAACAAATCCGAAAACAAATTAACAAATCCGAAAACACATTAACAAATCCAAAAACAATTAACAAATCCAAAAACAATTAACAAATCCCAAAACAAATTAACAAATCCCAAAACAAATGAACAAATCCGAAAACACATTAACAAATCCGAAAACAAATTAACAAATCCGAAAACAATTAACAAATCCCAAAACAAATTAACAAACCCGAAAACACCTTAACAAATCCGAAAACAAATTAACAAATCCGAAAACACATTAACAAATCCGAAAACAAATTAACAAATCCGAAAACACATTAACAAATCCGAAAACAAATTAACAAATCCGAAAACACATTAACAAATTCGAAAACAAATTAACAAATCCGAAAACAAATTAACAAATCCGAAAACACATTAACAAATCCGAAAACAAATTAACAAATCCGAAAACAGATTAACAACTCCGAAAACAAATTAACAAATCCGAAAACAAATTAACAAATCCGAAAACACATTAACAAATCCAAAAACAATTAACAAATCCAAAAACAATTAACAAATCCCAAAACAAATTAACAAATCCGAAAACAAATGAACAAATCCGAAAACACATTAACAAATCCGAAAACAAATTAACAAATCCGAAAACAATTAACAAATCCCAAAACAAATTAACAAACCCGAAAACACCTTAACAAATCCGAAAACAAATTAACAAATCCGAAAACACATTAACAAATTCGAAAACAAATTAACAAATCCGAAAACACATTAACAAATCCGAAAACAAATTAACAAATCCGAAAACACATTAACAAATCCGAAAACAAATTAACAAATCCGAAAACACATTAACAAATCCGAAAACAAATTAACAAATCCGAAAACACATTAACAAATCCGAAAACAAATTAACAAATCCCAAAACAAATTAACAAATCCGACAACACATTAACAAGTCAGATAACCCGGAAGAGGTTGGTATAGTTTGTGAATGGAAACTTACCATCATCGGACGAGACACCTTTCATTCACCTTTATATCTTTAATGACAGGTGTCTTGTCCAATGATCGGTAAGTTTCCATTCAAAAACGAGGTCGTCTGACTTGTCGTTGTGTTTTCAGATTTGTTAATGTACAGAATGGCCCAAAAGCAGTCAATAATTTATCACGAATTTTAAAAAAAATTCTGCTCTTCACGCTCCAATCCAGTAGGTGGCCGGAATGCACCTTCTAAGTCTTTCTGCAAACCGCCAATAAACACCGAAGAAGAAGAAGGAGATCTCGCATGCTTTCTCACATCTGCCCGGTTTTTTTAAGGTGTAGTCCTAGTAAATTCCTGCTGCAAAAGAAATCGCACATAGTTAAAACCCAGAGAAGACTCATATTCAAGCGGAATCGTTGCTTAGTAAAAATGTCTTCTGTTAAAATTGGTACACACAACGGTACTTTTCACTGTGATGAAGTTTTAGCATGCTACATGCTACGTCAGCTGCCAGAGTACAAGGTTAACTTTACTAATTATTACATTAAAAAAAATGACAAGAATCGTTATTTGAATAGTTTCATGAATATTTCCCAAGTTTACCAATTGACACGTTTTAATTTTTTTCCCCCAAAAGGATGCTGAAATAATTCGGACACGTGACCCAGTAGAATTAGCCAAGTGTGATGTTGTGGTCGATGTGGGCGGAGTCTATGATCCCAAACAACACCGTTACGACCATCATCAAAGGTATTTTCAGATCATCTACGTACATAAAGATAAAATTGTACTTTATAAAATATTGTCTGTTTGTACCAAATGTACTAGATGCCTTTTTTATTTGATTTGATCAGAGATTCAGATCAGATCATTTGATTTACTGTTCAGTTGGGTTAGTGTGTCTGGTGTCTGGTGCACTGGGAATCTCAAATACAGAGTACGACATGCAGTGAAATGCTTTAGGTTTTCGCATATCCCAGGTTATTATGGGGTCAGAGCGCAGGGTCTGCCGTACTATGGCTGATAATAACCTGGGACTTGCGAAAAGCACCTGCACCCCTGGAGCAGGTGAGGTTAAGGGTCTTGCTCAAGGACCCAACGTTGATGTCTCAGCAGCTTGTGGGCTTGAACCCCGACCTTCTGATCAGTAACCCGAAGCCTTAACCACTGAACCATCACGTCCTGATAATCTCTTTATTAACTCACAAGGAACACACGGAAATCAAAGTTTGGGCTATATAATAATACATATAGCTGCAAGCAGCATTGAACTGGTCTAGCACTGCAGGATCTCTAGGTAGACATCTATGCACATTGCATAGTACACCAAAGTGTCCAAATTTAACTAAACTTAGTTTGTGCCACCCAGACCTCATGGTAAGCACGTGCATTAAATTTTATGTCCACTTTAGTCTGAAAAAGGGAAAATTTGTGGGTATACTGCTGCCATAATGTTCAACTTGGCAACCATTTTTTAAAGAAGTACTAAAAATAATCTACACAATAATGCCATTGTGCCCTAACTCTAGGAGGATATGGTTAAATGTGATTTTGACAAAATCAAAGATGAATGAAACAAAACATAGCTGAAGTGTAGATATCAATTCACAGAAAGGATCCATAATTTTTGAATTTTACAAGATTCCAATACAGTGGATGAGTCTATTCACTTCATCGTCGCCAAGGGATTCAAGGTAAATAAGGATCTAGGACAAGCGATTCAAAGGTTATGAGCAAAAATGTTCTCTGAAATATGGCCAGTTGGTGTTGCTACAGGTGCCCCTTTTCCACCAGAAAGAACCGGGTGCTGGTTCAGAGCTAGTGTTGGTGCTGGTTCAAAGTTGGTTCCACTGACAAGCCTTCTAAGAACCGGTTTGCCTTTCCATGGGCTAGAGAGCCATCACAGATGTGAAGACGTCACTGTATACAACATTACACAGAAACATTAGCGCATCAGCGGCAAACACAACATCAACAATTGTAGATGTTGCTTTACTGTTAATGCTTATGGCTTTGCGAACCTACATCGGCATCCAAACGCGGAGAATATTGATTTAAAATGATTTAAAAATGGCGCTAACAACGTTCTCTTTAGTGTTGGTAACAGTAACCCCGCCCCCAGCCCCTGACACAAGAGGTTCTTAAGTCTAGACCAGCAACGTTTTGGTGCTACGTAAGAACCACTTTTCCTGGTTCAAGGCTGGTGCTTTGGGTGTCGAAAAAGAAAGAACTGATTTTAAAATTAGGCTCTGGCTCTGAACCAGCACTCAAACTGCCTTGGTGGAAAAGGGGCATTAGTTTCCTCTCCTTATCTCAATGGGTGATTGTTTATGAAGTTGTTATAGATAAGTAAGTTCCTTGTCAAGTCTTCCTAAAGTCGATTTTTTCATTTTATTATATTTTTTATTTTATTAAGCTATATATGCACATCATATGGGTGTCGCTTTATCTTTAACGTATATGCTTATATGCAATCATAAACAAACACGTGACCGGCATCAACCCAAAGTCTCCATGTCATCTTTCTTCTTAAGCTCAGCAACAGATTAAACACAATGGCCATTTGTCTTTGTTGTAATCACACCACACAGAAAACAAAGAGAATGAAAACAATGGGAATAAATGCATAAATTACATCAGCAGGTCTAAAAAGCCTCTTGATCGAGTTTTCCCCCTAGATGCATTCAACATTCAGCTGTGTGATACAATTGCTGCCAGTATGAAAGCACAATGTCTGCACTTCACTTCATCTGTGCTGCTTCTGCTCTGCACATGCAAAAAGTGTGAAACAGGCATCACAGTTTCAAGTTGAGTAGTTTGAACTTTAACTCAAATGCAACATTAGGTGAAACATTTTTTAGTGCTGTCCCATAATAAAAGAAAAGCTACAGTTGAAAGTATTCATGTGGTGGCATTTTCTCTTGCTGAAGCCCAATTTTGAGAAAGACATGCTTAAGTGATAATAGCACCATTTATAGCAAACATTGCAAATAATGAAAACACAACCTACAAAATGTTTCAAAGAGAAATTATAACTTTACTTAGTTAATATTGCTCCTGCTTTTCTTCCTAGGTCCTTTAAGGAGACCTTCAAAAGCGTATGCCCAGAGAAGCCATGGGCAACCAAGTTGAGCTCAGCAGGGTTGGTCTATCTTCACTTTGGTCGTCGAATACTTTCTCACCTTACACAGTTGGCACAGGGAACCAGCCAGCTGGAGACCCTCCATGATAAGGTTAATTTATGTAAGAAACATTAAAACCTATAGATCTGTAGATTTAAACATAAAGGAGAAGCATCTTTGGTAATTTAGATAAGGCCCTGTTTAGACCTGTGTTTAGCATGCATACTGAGGAAGTTGTGTAAATGCATGCAGGGCAGGTTTTGCCTAAAAAGAGGCCTGTGATGCATTTATCTGTTATTCGCTATTCTAAACTTGAAAGCATATTACAAGATTATTAAATATAATATTTTACAATATTATTAAAGCTGCAGGTCAGCTAAGAGCATGACTAAAAGCCAAGGCTAAAGCTAAGGCCTACCCATGGAAGCACCTTACTTATTTGCATGTATGATGCATGCACATTTATGTAGTCTAAATAGTCTAAAATGATTTTTAGAACAAAGATGAAATTAGGACTTAATATAAACCTACCTCTCCCATCCATATATAATGCAGAAAGCAAAGAGGATGAACAAAGAATGACGCTTATGCAGTCAGGAAATTAAAGAGAAAGATACACAAAATGTTCAAATGTATACAATGTGTGCAGTACAGTGGTTTGAAGCTTCTGTGAACCTTACTTTAGAAAGTCTGGTCTTATGACTGTTTGATTTATTTTAAGTGACCCAAATGATTTTAACCTTTCTATAAAATGGCTTATAAATGATCAATCTGTGGCCGGCAAATTGAAATTATTATTTTTTCCTTTAATTTATATTTAGATACAAAGAAATATTGCTGCTGGTATGTTCAGATTATTTTTGCTTTGTGTTTGTAGAGCTGTTACTGACATTGTGACTGTAGAAACCCCTAATGGTAGAGAACACTGATTATGATCATTATATACTGATTACAATGGTGAGGCAGTTTCCTCCCACTTACTGTAATTTATATTTCTCAGTTAAAAAAAAACGCCAAATGGGATTTTTCTCCATTCTGCCTGAACATTGCTGCAGACCAACTACTTCCTCCTTAACAGTATTTCAACAGTGTTTCTCAACAATATTAATCTGGCTGTGCCCTCTTTTAGCAGGATTGCCGTATGCTCTGTCACATTTCCCCAGATCTCAGTACAATTGAGCATCTGTGGGATGTGCTATACAACAAGTCCAGTCCCTGGAGGCCTGACCTCACAACTTGCAAGACTTAAAATCTGCTGCTAACATTTTGGTGACAGATACCACCGTACACCTTCGCAGTTTTTGTGTAGTCCATGCCTTCAGAGGTCACCAATGTTTTAATGGCACAAGGGGGATCTACACAACATTTAGAAAGTGGTTTTAGATATACATACACAGCCATACATTTATTAGATAGGGATTTTGACCAGTTTTACAAATCCTCCTCCCAAGGATGCACATCCCAGCTCAAAAAAACGGCTTCATGTCCACCACTTTTTTCGTGTCTGCTTGATTGGCATCTACTCCTTTAAGATACTCACCCCCCTGGGGCCACTTGCTTTATCTCCCCTGACTGCTGAAGTCTTCGACTCTTTTTATGATGAGAAGATTGAGGAAAACTTTCTGATCTTTACATCTATCCTTACTACCTCTACTCTACTTTAACACGGTCCCCCTTCTCTTTTACTGCCAACACTAGCAACAGAAGAGATCATACAATTCATCCTGTCCTGCAATTCTACCACCTGCCAACTGAATATTTATTGAAAAATTAACTGCAACTGATATGTAATGTTCAACCTTTTTCATATGGAAACAAACTTTTTAGTTTTGCTTGAACACAGGATTTGGAACAACCAGAGTTTGATATTACAAACACATAAGAAATTAAATTTGAAATAAAAGACACATCAGTGGTGTTCATTTCTTATTTAAATAAATAAAATAAATGATGGCTCTCACTGGATCATTTTAAGTTCCTTTTTGAAGTGGATCTTTTTCAAAACCAACAACAAAACATCCAAAAATTATAATTTCATTCATTGAAAATCCAACTTTTTGACTAGTGTCTTCTTATGTTATATTCTTTCGTTACAGACACGTTAGACAAACAGGTCTGTCCTTTATATTCGTGAACAGATAATCTGCCTCCCTCCTGTCTTGAAGGCTCCTATTGTCCATCTTTTGTTTGGCTATTTTTGTGGAGGGTGAAGTTAACTTGCCCGATGTGACTGTAGCATGGTTGTTAACGACTGGCAACAGAGAATGAGGGGCGCTTGCTGTTCGTGACTACTCGTTAATACAGTGGCAAGGCATTCTGGGATTTGTAGTATTAGCGGAGCATGCGGCTAGCCAGCTGTAATGCACATTTGATATGATCTCGCGGGCCAAATATAATTACACCGTGGGCCAAATTTGGGCCTGAGTTTGACACCCCTGCTCTAGACCATTGGAGTTTAGAGAGCGAGGCCGGACTCCATACTGGGCCAGGTGTGTGAGTGGAACATGGGAGCATTTACAGCAGTCTTTCTAGAAATCAGAATGCCATGTTTTAACTATAAAATGGTAAACAATATCTTAATTTAACCCAGATTAAATCGTCAAAAGTCATTTTTCTTGTATAGGGATGCCATTCTTTTCCACCCACTTGGTCCAACCTGCTATGTTATCGATAAAAGGTTAACCATAACCATGATTATATATCCAATCATGGGTAGTTTGCTTAGAGTGGACACTTATTATCACAATTCACAAACACAAGACAGACATCAGAGTTAGAGTAAATTGGCCAGTATGAACAGCAGGACAAAGTAAAAAGGGGTCCAGACAAAGACAGATTTACCTTTAACGTTCGCAAAACCTTCCGGCAGGTGGGGAGCAAACAAACCTCCTGGGGAACAAAACTTCCACTACATCTTAGCAATTATTAACAGCTCACCAACTCCTTTCAATTATTCCTTACATGATTCATGTTTCAATACTTCTTAAACAGAATTATCCTGACAGAAACACTGCAGGTTTGATGAGCATGTTAAAGAGTGCACGTTTGTTACTCAGCACATGTTGAACAGAACAGAAAGAATGTTCATGCCAAAACATAACAAGATCATAAAGATCAAAAAGACATGTGTTTTCATAAATGTATGAATAAATTTTTTGGTCTTTTATATAATACTGTCATCTGATGTCCTCTTCTCTTTAAAAAATTTCAAAAATGAGAGCAGCACCTTCCAGAGTAGGCTGCGTACTGCACTTAAAGGCTGGATTTTCCCTTAAATGTAACCCATTGTATATTTAATTATATCTAGTGCTTGGATGTCCAGTTTATTGACCATTACCAAATATATTTTGGCTTATTACTACTTGCTTCATGACTGCTGACAAAGTCATTATTTGACCCACTGTTTATTGCTAGATGTTTTCATTGAACACGTTAAAATATGCAAAATTATCTTAATCTACTCTCTTTTTTCTTCCAGATGTATGAGAACTTTGTGGAGGAAGTAGATGCTGTGGATAATGGAATTTCTCAGTATGATGGAGAGGCACGTTATATTGTTAGCACCACTCTTAGTACTCGTGTCAGTCATCTTAACCCATGCTGGAACAGTGATTGCCAGGACACAGAGGTTAGCAAGGAAAATGAAAAATCCCTTGTGTTTAAAACTTTTATGAAATATGTTAACAGTACACCTTGGAATATTGTTAACATTTTTTTGTTTTTATTCGTAATATAGTTTGTATTTATACGTGTGTGTGTGATATATAGGAGGGTTTTAACAAAGCCATTGCCCTGGTGGGAGCAGAATTCTTAGACCGGTTGCAGTACTATCAAAATGCATGGATTCCAGCACGAGTGATAGTGGAGGCTGCTATTCAGACAAGGCATCAGGTGACCAAGATTTACAATAATTAATTTCAATGCATAATGCTTTATCTTATGACAATTTTGGATTGTTTAGGTGGATGCTAGTGGAGAGATAGTTTTGTTGGCTCAAGGTGGATGCCCTTGGAAAGAACATCTCTTCTTGCTGGAAAAAGAACTTAAACTGGATATCCCAATCAAGTTTGTGCTCTACCCAGACCAAAATGGGCATTGGAGAGTCCAGTGTGTGCCAGCAGGACATAATACCTTCAACAACAGGTGAAGTTTAGTTCACTAAAGTTGCTGTATTTTGGTATTGCTAGTGTTGAAATGTTGGCAGTGGCTATTTATATTTTATACTGTTAGAAGTGTGATAAATCATTTAGATATGTATTTAGAGCAGTCACCTGCAGATTTGTCAAGCTAGTATAAATATATATTATTTTAATACTATTGACATCAAGATCTGGCCCAGTCGACACATTGGGCAGCACTTATGCACACGTGGTTTGACAGACAGAGAGAACAGATTACTAGATTTGTTAAAGACATATTCAGTTGCTTAAAACAGTAGTTAACAACTATTGCAGCATAACTAAAAGAGAGAGCTAGAAGGTAACACATACATGAGAGTAAAGCATCCTTCCATGCTACTGTCAACAAACTTGAGTAATCACATGACTGTCAAAGTATCTTAGTTTCCCGAATTGTGATCTCATTAATTTAATCCATCTACATCTAAATTCAGCTTCAAATTAATTTTTAATCCTAGAGTTTCACATACTTTTGCAATGCACAGATATGTAATTTTAGATATTTCCTCAGTCTTTTTCTACTTTTAGGGCTTGTTTGAAAACCTGATTACATTTTAGGTAGAAAAAGGGTTCGTAATCTTTCATGTACCACGCATGCTCCTTACTTCAATATAAATAGCCCTATCTAAACAATATAGTGCTAACTACTTGTACCAGCTGAAGTGTAGTACTCCACTTACCACCTCTCAGCTGTGGGCTGAGGTTTAAGTCTATTTTGGTAGGAAGGTAGGTGGGGAGAAGGTTACAGATCTTCATTAAATTAGATCTTCATAGCTTCATAGAATTGTGCAACTCAGTGTCATCAAATTAATCTAGTCCATGAGCCACTTGAGGAATTTCTTTGTGAGGTACAGGGCCTTTCTAGTCTATTCTGTTGATTTACGTATTTACCCGTCAACATTCTATCTGTATGTATTACTTGGGTAATCTGTATGAACTTGGGCTCACCAGACTGCATTTAATTGCAAAATTGACTTTATCAGTTTTAGCCTGCTGGCATCTCCTGCTTTGATTCTATTTCGGGAACCTCACAACGGCACGGGAAACTGCCAGTCATTGAAGCGGCAATAAATAGGACTGACATCTCAAACAATATTTATGCTAGTGGGAATAACATGGAGCTGCAGTATAAGTAGTTAGTTAAATTAATTAGTAATTAATTCTTTAGTAATAATTACTAAAGCTATCCAAAAAGATTTGGCATCTACTGGTCGTATATATGAGCACTTTTTTCTTTGGTGTCCGTGCAACATAGGAAGTCGGGCTAATAAAACGTAAATAGCACCATTTTGTATTCATGTAGCCCAGTAACATGGAGAAATCACCAAATCCCAAATGGCATTCAGGGTGGTGGAATGATTTGTGCTTATTTTGCAGCCACCACAGGGACATATTGGGTCATGAAATGGGACAATGACCCCAAACACACCAGAAAATTTATATTGAACTGCTAAACAAGAATAAAAATGTCCCATTGAAATGATGAGCAGTATCTAAAGAGAGTTATGTGTAAATAAATGCCCTCAAACATGAACAGAAGTGATGATGTAAAGAAGAGTGTGCTAAAATTCCTGTAAAAGTATGAGAGACTTATAAATCCTACAGAGAATTTTTACTGTTTATAAATTTAAATTTAAATACCTCGTCGTTGCCATAGCCTGAGGTTAATTTTTTTTTTGTTTCTAGAAGTTTGTAAGGACCACACGGCTACATAAAAATCTCTCTTACTTAAAATCAGAATTGAAGGCGTTCTTTCCTTTTTCCATAACTGTTCATATACAAGCAGTGGTAAGCAAGGATGTCCATTTTTTTTTATTGGGATAAGCATGAACAGAACACTTTTTAATTAGTATTTTGTTCATTACTTTAATTTTCTTTAGTTATTTTCCTGGGAAAGCTTTTCACTAGAATTTTGAGTATGGCCCTTGAGCAAGGCCCTCAACCCTCCCTGCTCCAGGGGCTCTGTATCATAGCTGCCCCTGCACTCTGACACCAACCTCCTTAGTTGGGGTATGTGAAGGAAAGAATTCCACTGTGCTATAATGTATATGTGGCGATAATAAAGGCTTCTTCTATGATTTGTCCCAGTTCAGCCACAAGAACTAATGAACTGTTGTAACTTTACCAGTTGTTTATTTATCCACTTATTATACAGGCTGTCACTGCCGGAAGAATGGCGTGGGCTTAGGGACAATGACTTGTCCCAGTTCAGTGGAATCCCTGATTGTGTCTTTGTTCATGCCAGTGGCTTCATTGGAGGAAACAAAACCAAGGAAGGAGTCCTTGAAATGGCTAGAAGAACCTTGCAAGCTTCTTACAAAGCAGAGAACAAAGCAAGTGGTTGCTAAGGCAACTATGTTTTATTGCATAGTCTCACCTCTGCAAGTTTATCCTCAACTCTTCTAAAAATGAAATGTTGTCTTAGTCTGCATTTACATTGTCTGTTCAAATAAACTCAAAAATAAAATTTAAATGATCAGTGAAATCATCTCAAGACTTTTTTGTGAAATTATTTGAAATCCTTCTAGATGATGGTGCAAATGGTTGACTGTTAACTTGAACTTGAAGTATGTACTGATGTATTAATATAGTGTGACTCCCTAACCAGTATTCCATGTAATTTCCAACCCCTAGTCTATATGATTGGTAATAAGTTGCAGGTTAAATCAGTAAAGTCCTTGTGAAAAACGTTGTCATTAGAATAGAATAATTGTCATTAGAACAGAAGAACTATTTATTCATGGTTTAGGACCAGAGTTTAATTTATTGTGTGTACCTATAAAGTAGATTCACTTATTGGCCAGGTAATCAATTCCATCTACCATATGCGTGTAGTGTCGAGATAAGTATGCCTAATATATGGCAGCTTGGTGTAGTTTTATGTCTTTAGATATTAAGAATCACTTGAATTTATGGTATTTTAGCTGGCTATTTTGTAGATGTTATTTATTATATGGTCAATGCATGTATTCATTTAAGGCACTGCATTTCTGGCATTTGGACGTCCTTATCCAGAGCAACTTAAATTAGTCTTTTATACATCCGAGCAGTTGAGGGTTAAGGTGAAATATTCAGACGCTGCTGTTATACAGCATTTGCTGATTCATGAAAAGTAGCTTTAGCCTTCATCATTAATAAACACATTAGGTATCAACAAAGAGTCTAAGAGAGACAGCATGGAGTTTCTATCTAGAACAAGGGTATTGTGCAGAATTTTAACAACTACAGAGGTATAAATTTGATGAGCCACACAATGAAGCTATGGGAAAGAGTAGTGAAAGCTAGGCTAAGAAAGGAAGTGGATATTTGTGAGAAGCAGTATGGCTTCATGCCCAGAAAGCACTACCGATGCAATTTTTGCTCTGAGAATGTTAATGGTGAAGTACAGAGATGGTCAGAAGGAGCTGCACTGCATCTTTGTGGATTTAGAGAAAGTGTATGACAGGGTGCTGAGAGAGGAGTTATGGTACTGTATGAGGATGTCAGGGGTGGTAGAAAATATGTCCGAAGTTCAGGATATGTACTGTATGAGTGCAGTATGATAGCAGTGAGATCTGCTGTAGATCAGACAGAGGAGTTCAAGATGGAGAGAGAGCGGGTGGAGGAACACCAGGAAAGGTGGAGGTCTGCTCTGGAAAGAAGAGGAATGAAAGTATGTTGTAGTAAGACAGAATGCATGTGCATGAACTACAGGGAGGGAAGTAGAACAGTGAGGTTACAGAGGGCTGAGGTCAAGAAGGTGCAGGAGTTTAAGTATATGTCAATCTTCCAGTGCGATGGGGAGTGCAGAAATGAGGTGAAGAGGCGAGTTGAGGTGGGTTGGAGTGGGTGGAGAAAAGTGTCAGGAGTGTTGTGTGACAGAAAGTGTCAGCAAGAATAAAAGAAAGGCAGGATTAATCAAAGGAAGGAATGGCTCTTCATACATAAGACCTGAGCAATTGCTATTCAGAGTTAAGGGAATAGCAATCTCCTAACTCAGGACTTATGTATGAAGAGCCATTCCTGCCTTTGATAGCGAAGACTTTTATTAAATTAAACGGAGGCAAAATAATGTGCAACAATTATCAGCCTGCATACTGGATCCCTTACCCACATGTTTCTTTTAAACAGATAACTACCAGTAGCTACTGATCCCATTCTAAAGATAATATATTCTTCCCTTAGCACGGGCTATGTGCCAAAATCCTTTAAGCTTTTAAATGTATAAAACTTTTTAATTTTCTTCGTTGCCCATGCTTTTTTCTTTAAATGTTTTCCCAGTGTTATTCTTAAAATGAGAGCGATAAAAGAAGTGTCATTACAATTGTACAAATAGTGATTTATTTTTAATGAATTATTTTAATTAAGTAATTTTACTGTTTATACTAAACAGATTTTGAAAAGCATTGGCTGCCACTGCTTGAAATATGTTTTCTGTATGTGCAGCACCACATACAGTCACACTTGATGCAATTGGATTGGCAAGGTCAATTCTTTTTTCGTAGTTGTGTTCTGATAGATAGATTGTAATAACTCTAAACATTGACTTTTGTTTTTAGCCTTTACTTTCACCTGTGAAGACTGCATATGTTGTTAAAAAGGATAAGCTAACATGAAGACTAAAGAGCTGTCTATGGGAGAAAATCAAGCCATTTTAAAGCAGAGAGAAGGAGGAAAATCAGTGCACAAACATTGCGAATAAGCAAAGCAACCAATCCAATTTGTAATGTCCTGAAAAATAAATAAAGCAACAGTTGATGACAGTGAATGCTGTGAAGAAAAACCAACATATCACAATCATTTGAAGACAGCAGAAATACAGAAGTTATACCACAATATGCAAATAACTAATCAGTAGTAGGAATAAGAAGTTCAGATTAGAATTTAAAAAGCCAAATTGTGGAGAAATCTGAAGGATCTGTTCAGGATCCAAAATATACATCATCTGCAAAACATGGTAAAGTTGGTGTCATAGTTTGTACTTCTGGAACAGGCTCACTCTTCTTTTTTGATTATGTAACCTGTGATGTAACAGTACAATAAATTCATTCTACAGCAAATAATAAATTCAATTTACAGGATCTAAATTTAGACTTTAGACTAGTCTAAAGTCTGCCAATTTGCCATCCAAAATCAGGAGGAACTTTAACATGCAGCAAGATAATGATCCAAAAACACATTGCCCACACAACAAGAACTTATTTCAGCTCTTGAAATGGAGAGTGGACAAAGAACCCCTCCTAAACAATTAACAACTGAAAGAGGTAAAACTGTCACAAAAGATGAAGTCAACAATTTGGTAATTTTGGCAGGTTTGATGCAATAATTGCAATCAAGGTATATGTATACCTGATCCAATAATTTTGCAGACACAAAATTGGTTGGTCTAATACCTAAGCTTTATTGTTTTGTTGTATAAAATATCTAAATGTAAATACCAGGAAATAAAAGCTGACTCTGTTAGAAGAGATTTGAGAAATGTTATAAGAAATGCCCTGTGGGAAGAATACTTTTCAGGATGGATCACCATAAACCCCAGCTTCCCTGGTCAGACAGATATCTCCCTTGCTTGTCCCTGTAGCTACAGCAACTACATTTCATAGGCCTGCACTGTTAGCATCTACCTCCACTGAAAGCCCTGAGACACAGCCATGACTATAATTACCTCCTGACTACCAGGACCTCAAAGAGGTATTCAGCAAGGTACAGTAAAGGCCACTGGGCTTCCCTCACACTGACTCAAGTTTGTTAAACTGTGCTATCAACCTGCTTCCCAGCATTATGCCTTCCAATGGGTGAATTGGAATGGGTGAATAGTTATTTGCTGAACAAAGGGCATTCAGGAGGGACATGAGTAGGGTTATATCCTTCCTTTCACCTGCCTCATGGGCTTCTTCTTCTGGCCACAAAAGGGGCAGCCTTTGACCATGCATTGGTTACCAGTGCCTCAGCAAATGTACTATCAAGTACACTATTTTTTTGCTATTAGCACTCAAGCACCTTAGCACTCAAGCAACAGAACCTAACCAAGCTTGATCTCTGCAGTCCATACAACCCGGTATGAATTTGCAAGTGGGGATAATAGGATGATGGTGTTTAGCAGGTCTCTAGTATTCCCTAGTCCCTCTAGTAAGAGACTCTCTCTTTAGGTCTCTAGTATTCCCTAGTGTCTCCAGTGTCTCATCAAAGATGTGCTGGGGAACATGCTGGGACAGTTTGTTGTGGCTTACATGAATAACATCCTGGAATATTCTTCCATGTACTATGTGTGCCAAGTCCTCCAGAACTGTCTACAGCTTTAAATGAAAGGGGATAGGTGTGAGCTCCATCAACAAACCATGTCATTCCTTTGTTATGTGATCAGCCCCAAGGAAGTGTTTATGGACCATGCTGTTCCTTGAGCTCTCTAAAAAAAACAAAAACAAAATAAGCTCCATCTGGGCACTTATATTTTCTTGGAAGCTGTCAGCAGGTGAACACAACTACAAGATGGGCAACTGAGAGCTGGTGGGAGTAAGGTTTTCACTGGAGGAGTGAAGACACTGGTTAGAGGAGGCTGAACATCCTTTTGTGTCATCCTATTTCTGTGCCAGGTTCAACTTCATGCTCATCTACTGCTTTAAAAACACCAAAGCAGATGCTTTGTCCCACATGTATTCACCTGAGCTCCAATCCGAGATGGAGGACCTGATCCAACCCATAACCCATGTCTTCCCAAACTCCTTAAGAATTGATCTTATCACCTGTGCCCACATCTCTCTTGCTATGGGCCACCATAGAAATCAATATCAGTCACACAATGCTGGTGCACTTGGACAGAACATAGACATAGTTTCTTTATTATTTTGGTGATCTTTGGTATCCTCACTCTGAGCCATCAATCAAAAGCACTTCAGTACAACTAGGCTGAACTGCTGAACATAAAATTGGGATTAAAGATCCAACTGCTGTGGACAAATACATCTTTCCTGAAACTGCTAATCCAACAAAGCTAGCAGAGGCTCCCACACAACAACAGCAAGCAGGTTGGTATTTATGTTAGATTTAAAGCTAATTTATTTAAATCTCTAGATCTCACAATTTTCTCATAAATGTCTGATAAATCCGGAATAAGATGGAAGAAATCTGAATGTGATTTACCACGACATTATCCTGCTATCTGGCTACACCATGTACTGAGCAGATAGGACAGCTGACTCGGTGGGGCCAGTGAGGAAGATCTGTGGTTCCAGTGCATATATATAACATATAACTCATATAACTCAATATACCATTGCACAAGATAAAACATAAAATTAAAGCTGATGGGACCATAACCCAGTCTAAAAGAGTGCACTATGGATGTTGTTCTATAGTTCCTGGACTCCGTCGAGGAGACAGACTGGGATATCTGTGTAAGCAAGGGAATGCAACTAGATCCAAGAACAGCACTAGAGGAATACACCGCTACAGTTATTACTACATTAATTTCTTCATGGACAATGTTACTACCATTAATTTGATTCAGAAATTTCCTAGAAATCCATGGCAGGGGAGGCAGCTACATATGCCAAAGCCAGGTCTGCTTTATGGAATAATAGCATCAAATAAATAAATAAATAAATAAATAAATAAATGAATGAATGAATGAATGAATGAATGAATAAATAAATAAATAAATAAATAAATAAGGCAATCCTAATTTCTTGTGTCTTCTTCTCTCATTACTAAAATATTTCATATTTATTCCATGTGGCATATGCACTTATCCAGAACAAATTACATTTATCTTATTTATACAGCTGAGCAGTTGATGGTAAAAGGCCTCCCTCAAGAGCAATTTTCCTATTATAGCTCAGGTGGAACAAGACACATGTGGAAAACTAAAACATGAACAAAAGCAAATGACAACTTCAAATAAACAATGATAGAAACAGTCCTGCCTGCTCACACTCTGGTGCTCAGACGAGGAAATGCTGTTGGATTTTAATTCTATTGTTATTGAATTTAATCCACTGGCACTTGCATCTGCCTCTCCAAATGCATCCCCATGACACAGGACATCCCCATGTCCTGACTCTGTTGATGTCAAGATGAATGAGAAACTGTTTCTGTGACTTTGTACATTTTAGCATCAAAATGTAAAGCAAGGGCAGAACCATGTAATAAGTAAACTGATTAATAAAAAACACAGCAAGATTATGACACTACTGACATTTTTAATGAGAATCTTAAACACACGTAGTCTTATTGTTTATAATTACTAATTAGCGTAATGATTTACATTGCAATTTTTCTTTTTTTTAACACCACAAAATGTCATATTAACAGTAAAATTTATGCACAGCTCTCTTAAGGTCCTGCATCTCACTGGGACTCAGCCCTGGACTTTGGACATTGCTGTCCCAACACCTTGATTTTCTTTTTTCTTAACCATTCAGGTGTCAATATGCTGGTGTTTGTGGGATTAAAGTTCTGTTGCATGATCCAGTTTCAGCCCAGCTTAAGCTGCTGAACAGATGGCCTCACATTTATCTCAAGAATATTCCTGTATAAAGTAAAGCCAGTACACATAAAACATGCAACTTCTTACAAATGTAATGCTAATGAAGCAACAAACAATAAACATCTATTTCATATCAGTTTTTAGTTTTTTTTTTATATCAGCTAATAACCAATATATGCTGGACACAAAATACGCACATGAAGTACAGTGTGACATGACACTGTCCCAAACATTAGTTCATGAGGATCAAATAATGTGACATGTCCATGGCATCATCTGCTGGTAAAGTTAATGACTTGATTCCTGCATCTTAAGTCAAGAAAGATGAATAACTTGCTACTAAACTCGTACTCAAATATTAGTCTAAAAGGTTAATATTAACAACAACAACAATTTATGTCAATTAATGAGAACCATTCCGTAAGAATTTTTTCATACTAATACCACTGAACAGTTTAGTTTAAATTTTTGTACTGCATCCAAATGATTTTTTTAAAGACTTTTTTATCATTTAAATAAAATGCACATTAATCCATGGATGTGTTATGCATTCAGTCTGACTTATTATGCAGTATCACCTTGTTTTACAAAATGAATCAGAATAACACATCATCCAGCAGGTGATATCTGTAGGTGATTATGTCATAAAGAATATGTTCAAAGTTTAAAATGTCCATGAACTTTAAGTACAGTATACATTCTTGAGGATCTTAAAGATAAGAACATGTTTGAGAAGAATGTTTGAAGGTCTATATGACCTTCAAATGTTTGAAATGTTTGAAAGTGAAAGTGACGTACGGCTAAGTATGGTGACCCATACTCAGAATTTGTTCTCTGCATTTAACCCATCCAAAGTGCACACACACACAGCAGTGAACACACACACCGTGAACACACACCCGGAGCAGTGGGCAGCCATTTACGCTGCGGCGCCCGGGGAGCAGCTGTGTATGATGAAGTGCGTAATGCAGGTATTCAGTTTTTAACAGCTGGGCCATGCTAAGTACAACACAAAACTGTGTGTTGATTTTGGTTAATTAAAATGTATTGACTAAGACAAATGCATTTGAGGTTTTGTATATATACTATCTGTAGTGGATTACCAAGTTTTACATTGTTCACACACTTTTGTGGTCTGTATGCATGATGGCTTTACCCCAACCATCCTTCCCAGATCTTTTCCCTGGATGTACAAAAAAAAAAAAGATTACTTCAGAGAGTAATTAGTCTATGGCCACTGTCAGACACTCAGATAAATGGCTAATCTAATAAAAAAAAGGTTGAGCACAGAATTAGGATAGAGATTCTTTTAAGTAGTGGGACACTGAAATACATTACATATTTGTACAGAATTAATGATATAGTGTTGAAGTATGTCATGAGCATATAAAAAGAATATTATTAAAGGGCAAATGTCAGGTGGTGACACAGAGAGAAACACAATGCCGATAGGTCATCTCATGTAGAAAAACAACTCTCTATAATTCAAGAATGAATAGGTACCTTGCTTACAAAATGAGAACAGCTGGTGTATGACAAACTCACATGGATTTGGATGAGGGTCTCTTCATTGGCCGCTTATGATGATAATTGGACCTATATCATGCAGAACAAACACATACCCATGCAGGCACATATTCAGGCACACATAGACACACAGGCAAGTATCCATACACTGATAACACCACTTGTACAAAGCAATTATAGCTTGCATAATATATAGTCAAGAATTCTGGATGAAAACATACCTGTAATTAATAATGAAGTTTTGTTCTTTGGCCCCTATGGAATTTAAATATTTAGGATATGGAAAAAAGATGTTATATGATTGTGTGCAGGACTTGTATAGGATGCTAGCATCTGTGATATCTAACCTCTCTCAGGATTGCACTCCTTTTGACCTTTGCAGCTATGCAGTTTCATGAGTTGTAGGCGCATGTGGTTGAGAGAACCATGATCCAGTGTACTAACTGAATTAATCAGCTATACAGATAGGACAAACACAGAAGGAGAAATCATCATTCTGTTCTTTGACTGTAATTATTATATGGTTTAAATTCTGATAATCATATTGTGTTTGCCTGATAAGGATCCGTGTTGAGGTCAAAATATTCAAGGAATCCTGTAGCAAACTCACAAAACAGAAAATTGTGAGTCTCATTGATGGTCCTCAGACACCAGTATGTATTATTGTTGGCACTGGTACAGGCACAGAATGGTCCCACTAGGAACAAACAAACAAACAAACAAACAAAAACGTACTTTAGTTTTTAAGATTTAACAAACTTAAATCAAGTATTTTATTTGTTTACTAAAGATGGTTCCGTTCATAAAGGCTAATCTGCCTGATCTGCTTATCAGGTGCATTAGAGTTGAGGTTTGGAAGTGTGAGGGGTAGAAGCGTGAGGGGTAGAAGTGTGACACACAGGACTCCCTACAGTATGAGCTAGAAGACCAGCTCTAAATGAGACTAAGCAACGGCTTAATTAGGTATAGAAAATGTATACATGAATAAACAGACAAAAATTTGCCAAGAGGCTGCTAGTTATCAGAAAAGCCCCAATAACAAAAACTATTTAAAAACCACACAAAAACATACAATTTTAAAAAATACCTTTGATAAACCTGTGTAGATATTATAATAATATTTCACATTTTTTTAAGACCAGGGTTCTCTGTTACCAGTTGTAACAGAGAGTAGGTAATATAGGAGCAATGCTTCAGCCCGGGGTGAAACCACACGCTTGGCAGAACATAGTCAGTCCTTCTTGATGTTCAGAGACACTGACCAGACAGCTGCATCCACCATCCCAAAATTTCCACCATCCTATGCAGTAAAGCCCATTAAGTATTCTTACACTTCACAGAATACCTGAGCTGCATCTTCATATCATGTTTGTAAAAAGTGTGTACATAAAGAAATTCCCATGCTGATGGAACAACCCTGAGTGAAATTTACCTCTGGACTTAATTAGATATCCTGCATATAAAAGGCAAATGGTTCATTGCCCAGTTTTGGATACACATAAATGGTTTATTAGGGTCTGATTTATTAGGACTTTTATTTTTTTGTCAGTGGAACATAATTGCAGTTTATTGTTTCTGTGAAATAGTGACATTGAGTGACAGAGCAAAAATAACATTTATTACGTTTTCTCACCATATTTAGTCAGACATATGCATGTCTGTGAATGAGTGTAATCCTGTAGTCTGCTTAAAGGGAATATTACCTTGATAGCTATTGCCACTGTGTCAGATAGATAGATAGATAGATAGATAGATAGATAGATAGATAGATAGATAGATAGATACTTCATTGTTCCCGCAGCTAATTCAAGTGTCACAAAAATGCTGTTACCCAGAGATACTAATCCCATGATGATAGTACTTAATATTCATGTTAGAGTGTCTTACTTGTCCAGAAGGGGGCAGTCTGCCAGTGCTGGTTAGTGTAGGTGAAACAGGTAAGGCCGGATATATTACAAGTGCTATTGGTATGAAGGTTCTTCCTGTTCTTCTGTTCCTTCAGTAGCCCCTGCTTTTTTCCTTTAGATGTTGGCCTAAGGCAAAGTGAAGACAGGGCAAGAGGAGTGGTGACAGTCTGTAATAGGGCAAGTGCTAATAATGATCATTTCTCTCATTAAATGACAGCTGCCATTTAAGCTTACTTGTGAATTTGACTCACCTTAGAGAGTGTGTTGGACCTGATCTGAGTCTGAAGAGTGCTTTGCCCTACTTCGGCCATTATCTTCCAGAACTGAGCACGTTACAAAGTTGGTGATTCCAACTCCTGCATTGTATTGTGAAACTGGTGATCTATATATTACATTTCTTATAATATGATTGTGGGTCTCACGATACGATACAGGAGTCTAAATCGTAAAAAAATGAGTGCTATCGGAATCTGGGCACCCATGACCTCATATTTAATATATTTTCTCATTTCAAGGAGTAAAAAATATTACGTAAAGCGATACTTGCTATGTACACCAAAACTTAAGAAAGCATGTAGTGTCATGATAATGCCTATTTTGGACACAATATGGACACTTGGATCTTACTGTAATAAAAAAAAATCTTACACACTGACTTCATTCATTCATTCATTCATCTTCTACCGCTTATCCGAACTACCTCGGGTCACGGGGAGCCTGTGCCTATCTCAGGCGTCATCAGGCATCAAGGCAGGATACACCCTGGACGGAGTGCCAACCCATCACAGGGCACACACACACACACTCTCATTCACTCAAACAATCACACTCTAGGGACAATTTTCCAGAGATGCCAATCAACCTACCATGCATGTCTTTGGACCAGGGGAGGAAACCGGAGTACCCGGAGGAAACCCCCGAGGCACGGGGAGAACATGCAAACTCCACACACACAAGGTGGAGGCGGGAATCCGAACGTGCTAACCACTAAGCCACCGTGCCCCACACTGACTTCCTTTTCTTCTATTTAAAAATATTTTTTATGTAATCACTCACTCACTCATTTTCTATTGCTTATCTGAACTTCCTCGGGTCACGGGGAGCCTGTGCCTATCTCAGGCATCATCAGGCATCAAGGCAGGATACACCCTGGACGGAGTGCCAACCCATCACTGGGCACACACACACTCTCATTCACTCACGCAATCACACTCTAGGGACAATTTTCCAGAGATGCCAATCAACCTACCATGCATGTCTTTGGACCGGGGGAGGAAACAGGAGTACCCGGAAGAAACCCCCGAGGCACGGGGAGAACATGCAAACTCCACACACACAAGGTGGAGGCGGGAATCGAACCCCGACCCTGGAGGTGTGAGGCGAACGTGCTAACCACTAAGCCACCGTGCCCCACACTGACTTCCTTTTCTTCTATTTAAAAATATTTTTTATGTAATCAATTACTCAAATTTTCTTCTTGTATATGCTCTCGTGCCAGATATATGACATATATGAAAATATAGAAACTCATATACTGTATGTGTTTACAGATCTCAATGTAGTCTGAGATTCAGGATTTTGCCTTCATTTGAATCAGATCTAAAGTGAAAGGCAACTCACTACTTTCTTATTTCTTATACTCTTCCTCAAGCAACTTTGAACATTATTTCTTTTACTAATACTTAAGTAACTTGTTTTATAAGTAGTTTTACTTGTACTTATAATTTTGGTTACCCTCCTCTCATTACCCATAAACAAAATGTTATACTCACTCAACGTGGTGGCAGTCACACTCCTTTGGACGAGCATTTTTCAGATGTCTTTTGACCTCTTTAAGGCTCTTTATTTTGGAGTGTAATGTCTCAATCTATTGATAAATGAAAAATTATATAATGTGCACATGACTATATTTTCTTTGTGATAATTTTAAAAAATGACTTCATTAATGATGTACAATCCAACCTCATGTTCAATGTGTAGTTTGTGGTCTTTCCATGCCTGGAGTGATTTGTACATTCTGCCATCACACATCACTGTGTCATTTATCAATATTGAACACCTAAAACAAGGACTGTACTGAGATTTTAAGCACACTTAAACTCTAAAATGATAAGCGTCACAAAAAATTATATACACCTTCATATACAGTGAGTATACACAACAATGAGTATACATTTATTTACATCTTCTATTCAAAATGCTGTCTAACCTGTAAGTGACTTTCAGTGCTGTGTGATTTGTAAGGTTGTTGGTTATAGGCTCCATTCCACTGAGCTCTTCAAAACCTCCATAATCTGTCTTTTCTCTGCCCAGTCTGGGACTGATGTTTTTTGGTACAATTGGTCGATAACCCTCCACCAGATCCAAAGTGTACATAGTACTGCCCAGGTGAGATGGGAGCGAACGGGTCCAACGATTTTGAGACAAAGTCTTTTTTGTCTTTATCTCTGGAGTTATTGAATAATAATAATAAAAAAAAGATTATTATATAATTATATAAACTGTCTCATGTTATAAGAAAGCCCACTACTTTTTTCAAATTTGAATTTACTTTCTACTATTTCAAAAAACATACACATGATTGCAACCTAGATATAAATACCTAGATGCCACATTTGCTTTTAAATAAATATTCACATAACAGACATACTTTTCTTAATCAGCATCTTTCTCCGCTTGAAAGGCACGTCTGGCTCACAGTTACAATTCTGTGGTGAGCCTTTAGTCATTTTGTCCTGATTATATGGGACATAGCGATCTGCTCTTCTCTTACACTTATGAAGTCGTAGCATACCCAAGGAGTCCACAACACACTGCCATTTCTGCAGATGGAAGGAAAGAGACTGTGAGGGAGTGTGTGTGTGTGTGTGTGTGTGTGTGTGTGTGTGTGTGTGTGTGTGTGTGTGTGTGTGTGTGTGTGTGTTACTTTACACACCTGCCCATATTGCTCACAAGGGGTCTGATATTCTGATTTCCTGCAGAGCTCCCTAACATGCTGATACTTAGGCAGTGAATTCTCCCAGTTGTCTCCTTTTCCATTGTTCAACTTTTGCAAAGGCTTCCTGCATATTTAGTTAGAGGGAGAGTACTCAAATCTACAGTTATTGTTATTTATATTTGTAAATTTGATTAATACTTTATTGACTAATTCATCCACATTTTATCTGGTATCACTTCATATAAGATTTATCATCCATGTTGGTGGTATGTGTTTCAATAAACAGGTATGTCCCTACCTATCCTCAGCAAAAACTTACCCTCTCTCTACCAGAAAAGAGTCTCTCCACACTTTCCCCTTTTTATTCATCTGAAACCTAAAAATGGACAAAATTATGTAAACTACATTAGAAACAAATGACATATGTTAAGTTTGTGGAAGTTGTACCTGTTGATTGGTTTGTCAGACTGTAGCAGCTTGAGGATTGATTTTCCATCTATGTCCATAGGAATGTCAACTCCAGCCATATCAAGAAGGGTGGGTGCTAAATCAATATTGAGAACTATGTGGGAGTTACTGAAAAAGACACAAGAACATTGGCCAAGAGTGGAACAACTACAATCTTTAATTCATTTTACTAATGTCAATCCATTCATTGAATCAGGCACTTAGGACATGAAATTATCACAAATGGAGGTCCTATTTCACCTCTCGTAACCACCAGAGTTGGCATATATAGCTTGGTCATGTGTGCACATATGAAGCGATTGTCCAACAAGGACATTTTGTGATATAAACATCCAAACTTGGAGGTATGAGGCAAATGTGTGAACAACTGACTTTTACACACCCTCCTTCAATGAACATAGAAAAATATACTTTGACTGCTCTGAAAGTAATATTCTGTGGGTATCTAAGATGCTTCACTTTTAGAATAATTATACAGAGGTTTCTGAATTTTGTATAAATGAGTAGAAAAGACTTTTAATTAATTTGACATATACGACTATAAAAAGTTATGAAAAGGAGCTTTGAAAAAGCTGTTTGAAAATCATATTCATAGTGCTTACAAACTCTGTATTAAATGAGTTTTATATAAACACTGTTACACACACAACAAAAAATTTGTTTAATTTGCAACTCACATCGAGCCTGCCTTCACATTTGGACCTCGTATATAAAAAGGAACACGAATATCAAACTCATAGGGCATAGAATTGCCCTTAATGAGGCCAAACTGGCCAATGTGGTAGCCATGGTCAGACATGTAGATAATGTAAGTGTTGTCCAGTTCCTTCATCTCCACCAGCATATTGTACACCTTTTAAAGAAAAGAAATAGACAATCAGATTTTTGTATGTTCTCAAGGTCCAAAAAACATCATTGGATGTTTTATCCTCAATATAGAACAGGGTAGCAAGGGTGGGCACATTCACATTCATTAAATAGTTTGGTGACGTGAATGAGATTTTACACCTTTTCTACACTGTCATCTACAGAGAGCAGTGTCTGTAGTCGCCTTCTCTGCAGTATGTTGGTAAACTGCATGTGAACAGGTTTCATAGGACCAGTGTATTGCAATATCCAGTGCTTGTCTGGATTAGGGGCATAATTGTAGCTCGGAGTACTGAGGAGAGAATTACAAGCAGAAAGTTTTACATACAAGTTTTCTGAAAAAGCTAATAACATTTTCAGTTGCTTTAAATGCAAAACTTGCTTCAGGAGTGCAGATATTTTGTCTGTTTTATATGACTAGAGCAGCTTGGCATAGAACGCAATCCTTTTATTACATGGTATCTGAAAATAACGAGAAAATATAGGGAATAAAGGGAAAATCCCTTACAATTGAAAAGTACATATTTTTATAGTATTTGACAGTTATTTGGCCTCTGTACAACATCACAAAGGAATTTAAAATGATTTAAGTGTAGACATTTAAAATCATTTCAAGGGGTTTAACAAAAAATTTGCATTAACTGATGTACTGTAGCTACTCCATGCTGAATTGTGCTGAACACAGACAGATAGGTGTAGGGAAAATTGTAGGGAAAATTTGCTTTTTTTAGAAAAAATATGGGAAAGAGGAAGGTGAGGGAGTGAGGTGTGGAGGTGAAGTCTGCTGTCATCATGTTCGTCCTGAAGTGAGGAGCATTGAGTGGGGATGAACAACATTGAGGAGATTTCCATGTTATGCTGTGCATATGTCTTTGCTGCTGTTTTTGACTTCCATGAAAGAGAAGGAAAAAACAGTCAGCATAACTTTGCCAGGAAAACTTGCTGACCTGTCTGCATATACTGTGCATATACCACCAGTTCCTGGCAACTCTCAATATTTGGTCCAAAGAGGTGTTGACATAAGTGAAAGAATCCATCATTAGAATAATGAAAATAAAAAAAGATTAGAGAGATAGTAGAAACATTAGAAATTACTAAATAATTTGGCATATTCATAAAAAGAAAAAATACACTGACAAGCTCAGCAACTCAGCAACTTCCAAAGTCCTGGAAGTCCATGCAAGACAGCTAAGCAGAATTCTTTCCTTAGTGAAGAAAAATGACTTCACAACAACAGCCAAGTCAAAAGCAGTCTCGAGGAGGTCAACATCTACAATCAAGAAATGCCATCCTAAACATAAATACAGAGATTTAACCCTCAAGATGCAAACCACTCATAGCACTCAAGAACAGAATGGCCAGATAAGACTTTGCTAGACAACATCTAAAACAATCCTGCACAGTTTGGAAGATTTTTTGGACAGATGAAACCAAAAAGAAGGGAAGGGTACTGGGAAGGAGTGTTATGGGATGGGCATAAATGGTTACCATTTTAACTGAGTCACTGGTATAGATTGATGTAGCTTCTAATATAAGCAGCAGGGCAAATCTCTTGTGTATAGAGATATTTATCACCAACACATAATCAGTCAAATACTGCAAGCCCCATAGTGCTTCACTTTACAGATGGATAATGACCCAAAATAAAGCATAAAGAAAGAAAAAGAAATGGAATTGTTTCCAAAAGGCAGACAAAGCTGAACTGAAGGTAAAAGAACTTACATACAAACAAGCTGCAAATGCAGTAGGGTGAAGTAAAGGCATGGCAAAACATCTCAAGGGAGGAAACTGAACATTTACTGATGTGTTCCCGACTTCAGGAAGTCGTTGATAAATGATTTATGTCCAATATTAAAAATAATCCTAATATTTATAATTATATTAGTTTGGTTCTAATAAGTTTTGAGCATGTGAAAATAGTGAGACTGTGTAAAATGGCTACAATTTCTTAACATTTACAGCATTTAGCAGACTTCAGACTTATCCAATTATACCATTTATACAACTGAGCAATTATTCAAGGGCTCAGCAGTGGCAGCTTCGTGGTCCAAGGATGCAAACTCACAACCTTCCAACCAGTACTCCACTTGGTTAGCTACTTAGCTACCATTTCCTTTAAGTCCTAAATGGTTAATGCAATTTTTTTGTTAAACCATTTTAATTAAAACTGATGGTCACCACTTGATCCTGATTGTTTCTTGATTGCTCCATTTCAGTCCATTTTGGTGGTGTACAAAGGCAAAATTACAAAAATTGTGTCATTTTCCAAATGTAGACCCAGCAATAGATAGATACATGTAGTACACTATTCAGATGTATGGATGCATTTACTTAGTAATTAGCTATATCTTTCAAGGTATTTCCACAATACTGGAACAACTGATTGTAGATTGTATGCTTACATGTGTTGGGAGGCATTCACAAAGGCTGTACTGTACTGAGGTGCTGCATCCTCTGGGCTGTGAGGAGCAATATGGCTCAGCACCATCATCACAGGCCGGTTGGGGTACAGTCTCTTAGACATTCGGAAGAAGCTGATGCTATCGTTTGTAATAAGGTCAGTGATATAGTCCTAAAATGATAAGAAATTTGTCATTTATTCATGTCTTTTAACATCATAGGGTTTATAACTACATATTTCACTGAAGCTATGTAAACATTTTTGGGTAAATGCTCAGTAACTATTCTAAGTATCTAAATCATATATTACAAAGACTATAAACATGAAATAATGTATTCGGTTTCATCCATGAATAGGTATTGTATAGTAAAAGAAACAAAAGCATTGGACAGAACCATGTGATAATCCATGTTATGCTTCTCCAAGGCGCCATTTCTACACAGTGTGTAGTTATAAAAGCGAGCGTTTTTCACTAGGGCAACCCACTCCTTCCATCCAGGTGGCACATAGGACCCATTGTACTCATTCAAATACTTCCCAAAGAAAGCTGCAAGAGATAATATTTATTTAACAGTAAACATAGTAGTTTTAGGATGGAACTGTGTTTTAAAATAAAATTTCATGCTACTTTTACAGTCTTGGGGGAAAAAGGACATTTTCCTTCAGTTGTGTGTTTTTCTCTATCAGGATTTAATTAACAAATGTTTGAACCTCAGTAGCTTCTATAAACTCAACTTCAAGTAACAACAAAGATTTGAATATCTAGTCATTTTTCCCACCAGAAAACAGGTGGGAAAAAATATGTACAGCCTATAATTCAGTAACATGTAGAACCACATTTAGCAAGAATAACTTGAAGTAAACAGTTTCTGTAGAAGTTTAGTATATACTTTGGATGATTTTTTTATTCTGTAGATGTCAATTTTCGGGGTGCTTTATATCTCTGACATTGGTCTGAATTTCCTGGAGTGCCTAATCCTAGGGAAGACTGACACCTATCTTGTTTCCTATTTGTAAACAATTTTTCTCACTTTAGAATGGTAACTTTCAAATGGTTAGGAAATGGCCTTTATATCCTTTCCGAGCACCAGTTGCTTCTTTGAGGTCATGGCTGATGTACTTTCTTCTTGGCATTGTGTCGACATACACCTAAAGAACACTGGAATATTAATGATTCTGCTTTCAGTCACATTTTTGGATAATTTCATTTACATTTAATTATTAACCCATGGCTGATAATTTTTTTCTTAATGATTGTGGGTTAGAATAAGTACTCATTCTTCCCATCTGAATCCTAAATGTTGGTTTATTTTTGGGAAAAATTACAACATATTCAAATCTGTTTTAGTTGTTCTTATTATTACCTGAGGTTATCACATAATTATTTAGGCCCTGACACATAGGATTAAAAGAGGATAGAACTGAAGGATGGTGTACTTTTTGTTTCCCATGATTGATATGATATTTTCAATTCCAATTACTAAGCACTAACCAGTCCTATAGCCTGAACTGTTAAGGTAAACAGCAAAGGTACGAGTTTCGTGGTAGGCTTGCCATGAAGGTGATGAACAGTTCTCTGTGTTGGTGTAGGTGTGGTGGTTGTGCACATATTTGCCAGTCAGAATAGAGGATCGAGATGGGCAACACATTGGTGTGGTAGAAAATGCATTTGAGAAATGGGCGCCTCCCTGCATCATTATATGCTGTGTTTTGTTCATAGCCACCATGGACCCTAACAGAATGAAAGAGAGATAGAATAGCATAATATAAACATATACCAAAGACAAACTTTCTACAGTGTAAATTCCTTTTTGCAGTCTACGGTATTGTCCTTAATATAACTTTCTTAGACATAGCTCACCAAGCTCTATGTCTTGGTCATCAGTGAGGATAAGGATGATATTTGGCCGAATGTGGTGTCGCTCCTTGTGCAAACGAGACCTTAGGTGCTGACCAGATAGGTGCATGAAGGCATCAGTGAGGAAGAAGTACCCCAGAAGGAAGAAAATGATCATGGCTGATTTACACACTGCCATAGTCCTGTCCAGCTGGTACAACATTGTTCAGTGCTGTACAGTGATCCACCTCTCAGTGTGTCTGTCAAAAACACATACAATATTAATATTACAAAGTTAAGCAAATTTATTTCAAACACTGCACAACGGAAAATAATCAGGTATCAAGATCTAATATTGATACAGTTTACAAAGTGCAAATGCCACAACTTACTGCTGCAGTCATTCAGGTGTTTCACTATGCCTCATCTGTTTAATCTATTCTCTCTAAGTATCTCTCACTCTCTTCTCAGCACATATAACACTTTTCCTGTGGATTCAAAACGAAAAACTAATGCTGGAAGTTTGTGAAATGTTTTGCACAATTTGAAGCTCCAAGTAACACCCTGGTGTTGGTATTTCCTGACTTTGATTTTAAAATTAATGCAAACCATGGGGGGCTGGGGGAAGTGCTGTACCAGGATGGTGGGAATGGAAAACGTTAACCTACTGGTTCATTTGGGCAAATGAAAGAATTATGAACAGATATGGTGTGAAAAAAATGTTTCTAACACATTTTTTGCAAATTCAAGGACAAATGGGTGACGACTTGGTGACATAGTTGCAAATCCAATGTTGCTGGATGTCCAAGTGGTGCTCCTAAAACAATGTGGGCTTCATACATAATTGGAGCATTTTCAAGGGCAAGGTTGGTCTGTCAGGACTGGAGGTTGTCCATCCCACTTTGGAAGGTGCTGATCTCATTTCTTGCAGATTAGCATATAGTTTAAGAACAGGCCTAGTTAATCTGTGAAAATCTGTAACCAGGGACAGGGAGCAGACAAGCAGGCTAATTCAACAGTTTGCTAGCTGCAAGGAGTTGTCACCCAGGGTTCACTATATAGAGGTTTCCCGAGCTAAACAAAAATGTGTAAACACTTGGAAAATGTATTTTAGTAGATCATAGTAAATTAGATCATAGTAAATGAACAGCCTGCAATTTGGTCTGAAACTAGACTGTTAAAGATCTCTTGCATCTAACTCAGAACTCATTGCAGAACTCATTGTTAATGAAATGTTTACTGTGTTACAAGTTTCTCACATTAAATGAAGCTTGACCGCCTGGTTATATTTATATACATCAGACATGCCTAACAGGCAAGGGAGGAGGTGTCGCATTTATTCATGACATTCTAGACATAAAGTTCTACATGATAACATATTCATTCATTCATTCATTCATCAACCTACCATGCATGTCTTTGGACCGGGGGAGGAAACCGGAGTACCCGGAGGAAACCCCTGAGGCACGGGGAGAACATGCAAACTCCACACACACAAAGCGGAGGCGGGAATTGAACCCCCAACCCTGGAGGTGTGAGGCAAACGTGCTAACCACTAAGCCACCGTGCCCCCCTAACTTAACATATGTAGTCACAAAAATAAGTCTACCTAGTCAATAATTTACAGACCATTTACAGACGTCCGGGGCCATATACTGAATTCCCCTGTGAATTTGCATTTCAAACGTAGTTGGTTCTTCAGACAAAGCAATAATTGTGGGAGACTTAAGTTCCTCAGTAGTGTCCACCTTAGCATCTTAGTTAATCAGGACGTAATAGGGCCAACTCATAATGGAGGTCACTCTTTTGATCTTATTCTAACCGATTAAACATAGAAAATATAGTCACACAATCTGAAGCTATCTCAGACGATTGTCTTGTTTCATTTAAATTGCATCTTGGACACGATATATGCAATTTGCCATGTCACCGAGTTAGTGCTCGGGTCTTCATCAGTGAACTTTGGCAGGAAGGAAGTGTTAAGTCTGTAATGAATTCATAAATTACCCTGACCTATTAGTTTTTCAGGAGCTCTTTGTTGCACGGTTCTACTTAAATATGAACTATTGTAGAAAGCACATTATATACATTTACATTATTTACTGTCCAGTGTCACCCAAATGAGGATGGGTTTCTTTCAGAGCCTGGTTCCTTTCAAGGTTTTGTCGTTTGCCACCATCACCACAGGCTTGCTCATAAGGGATAGATGTTGGGGATAGATGTTACAGATAAAAAGTAATTTTATTTTAAAATGTACAATTTGTATTCTGTGTCTATGCTTCTGTAAAGCTGCTGTGAGATGTGAGGAGTGTGAGGTTTGTGTGTAATCCACAATGCTGTTGGCTTTGCAGATGCATTGTGTCTTGAAAATGTCCATGATAGAGAAAAGAAAGACTTCAATAATTTTCTTGGCTGTCCTCTACGATGCTGAAGGGTCTTGCTATCCAAGATGGTGCAAATCCAAAACCAGGCAGTGGAGCAGCTGCTCAGGAGGCTCTTGATTGTCCCTCTGTAAAAGACGCTTAGGATAGGGAAGGGAGATTAGGGAAGGGAGACTTTCCTCAGACTTCACAGAAAATAGAGATGCTGCTGTGCTTTCCTTCTGATGGAGCTGGTGTTGAGTGACCAGGTGAGCTTCTTCACCAGGTGAACACCAAGGAATTTGGTGCTCTTGATGATCTCCATTTGGGATTCTTCAATATTCAGCAAGGGATGGTCACTCTGTGCTCTTCTGAATTCGACAACCATCTCTTTAGTTTTGTCATCATTTTCAGATCATTGGCTTTACACCAGGCTGTTAGCTGAAGCACCCCCTCTCTCATTGTTATTGCTCATTGTTATTGCTGATGAGACCCACCACATTCCTGTTTGCCAAAAACATGAATATGAAAGTGTCCTTTCTGTCCAGGTGTGTAAGGGCCAGGTGGAGGGTGGTGGCAATAGGATCATGTATTGAGTAGTTTGAACAATTCACAAAATGCAAGGCATCCAGTGAAGTTGGAATAAATCTGCTAATTCTTGTAGGTATTAGAATAAGTATAATATATAATATATTATATTGGGTCAGAGTAAGAGAAGATGGAACATGGCAAAAAAATATTCCAGCTGACAAAATTTTACTATTTATTTTAGAGAGCATATCTCTTTGGATTCATGCAGTGAAAGCCTAAAAGCTCAAGAAATATATTACATAACATTGCACCATTAACTGTTTCAAGCTTTATTCATCTACAGAGTATCAGAGATGATTTTGAAGAGGAATGCTTAGGCAGATTCTCCACTGTGCCATGTTGGTGCATTTGGCACATGTGCCATCTGAGGTTTCTCAGATACCAAACTATAAAACTAAATTAATTTGATTCTATATGCCACTAATTGTGTAGCTAACAATTTTGGTAAGCTTTGAATTGCACATGGCTTTAAGGCTGCTAGAGCTAATGTTCAGGGTAAAACTGCCAAACACATTGTTTACATTTTATGTAAAATTACATATACTTTTTGTCCCATGAAGCCCTCATTCATGTCTGTCACCTTCAGGCTCTCCATTTTAGTTATGCTGTCATAGCTAGTCTTGTCAGAGTCCCTGCCTGCACTTTGCAGGTAATGTGAATGGTCTTTAACCTTTACTTGATCACAAGCATGCCATATATCCCTGGTCTCTCTGTCAAGTTAAACATGCTACTTCAGAGCTCCCAGTGTTCTAAGTTCTGAGTTCCCAATGTGACTGCCTCTTCTCTCCGGCCCTGCCTGATCCATCCTGATACCCTACTTCTGGTTGGAGTCTTGTCTCTTGATGAGATTATGGTGACTTATAACTGCTGTGCTGGTGGTTGGTTTTGCTAGTCTTTATTATTGAACATTTGAACATTTTGGCAGGAGGAAATTAGTGTCTACTTGATTATACAAAGCTGTAAATAGGGCATTATTTCTAATCTCACTATCTGGTGTCATCCAAATGAGGATCGGTTCCCTTTTGAGTCTGGTTTCTCTCAAGGTTTCTTCCTCTTATCCTCTCAGGGAGTTTTTCCTTACCACTGTTCCTCAGGCTTGCTCATTGGTGATAAATATACAATTAACTTGAAATTTTTAATTTTTATTTTGTATTTCTGTAAAGTGGCTTTAAAATTGTATGAAAAAATGCTCTACACAAATAAAATTAGACTGAATTGTATTATCTTGTCTCATTTAAAAAATCATAAAATATGCATTTTGTGATGGTAATGTATCAAAAGTACATTTATATCTGCTACTGCATTATTAACTATGGTTTGACCACTGTTTGACCAAATTAGAATAAAACTAAATAGGGAGAATATAAACTAGCATCCTGATACAATCACAATCACAACAATCACACACGCACTTATACCAATAGAAATTTAAAATGGTCAGCATATCTCTTCATCCTGATTAAAAATAACAAATAATCCAAGATTTTTATTTAATACTGTGGCAAGATTAACTATGAATAAACCCACTGCAGAAAAATGTACATCAATACACAACAGCAATAACAATAGTAATAATAGCATTAATAAAAAGAGATTTAATTTCACCATTTTTTTCTTCAAAATTATGAACCTGCTTTCCAGATCCCTTACCTTCAAATTTCTTCAAACAGAAATACAATACAATACAAACACCAATACAACCAAACCCCTTCTAAAAAAAAATAATCAATTCTTCCATTAGCACTAGTTATGTACTGTACCTACATCCATACCCATGTACTGCAGCAGGGCATGGATCATGGATCAGGGTGTGATTCACTTTTAGTACCCCAGCCTGCACAGAGATTTGTGGCTGCTTGTAATACCTGTTCCCAGAGCAGTAATCCCCAATAATGTCCCTGGGGATTAATCCAGCCATTACCCATCCAAAATGTATTCATTCATTCTAGTGATCTTTTTAAGATTCTCAAAGGCATACTGTTTAATCCCTTTAATGGCACATCAGGATGCCAAATGGTTTAAGGCACAAAGTCAAGATATTCTCTGAATGGAGGTGTGGGTTTGACCTTTTGCAAATTTCTGAACTGTGAAATGAATAAAGGATTATCTTATCTTATCTTAACAAAACACCCCTCTGTTCAAGTCACTGCAGAACAAGTGTGTATGCCTGTGTTTTGTCTGTGTTCTGCCTCTCAGTTATGGCAGCCATTTTGTCAGCTCTCCTTTGTTTTTTTTAATCCAATGGCCAGACACAGACTCTGAAGCAGCACCAGGCAACGACTCATTAGGACCTTCTCTATTGGACCATGAGTCCAACAGAGTACTTGTTGTTGCCTCTGGTTGGCATCCTTTCTTATTAAGTGTAGTTAAATGAGTATACTTCACTATACATTTACAACACTGTACAACAGTTTGAATGTAACAAAAACATCAAATTGGCTTAACGGTCTGTTTCAATGTGCATTAGTTATAAGCTCTCTATATATAGTAAATGCATAAAGAAATTATGGTGGTGAGTTGGATCTGATGGTGGGGGAGGAAGTTGGACAAACTTGGCAGACCCAAACGTACTGTGAGGTACGTTTGGTCAGAGAGATCTTCAACTCCCACCACCAGCGGAGCTTCAACCAGATCCCGAGGGAGGTTGGAGACATTGAGTCTGAGTGGACCATGTTCTCCACCTCCATTGTCGACGCAGCAGCTTGGAGCTGTGGCTGTAAGGTCTCCGGTGCCTGTTGTAGCGGCAATCCCCGAACTCGGTGGTGGACCCCGGAAGTAAGGGATGCCGTCAAGCTGAAGAAGGAGTCCTATCGAGCCTGGTTGGCACGGGGGACTCCGGAGGTAGCTGATAGCTACCAAGGGCCAAGCGAGCTTCAGCCCGGGTGGTTGCGGAGGCAAAAACCCGGGTCTGGGAGGAGTTCGGTGAGGCCATGGAGAAGGACTATCAGTTGGCCTTGAAGAAATTCTGGCAAACCGTCCGGGGCCTCAGGATTGGGAAGCAGTGCCCTGCAGACATTGTTTACAGTGAGAGTGGGAATCTGCTGACTTCAACTAGGGACATCCTCGGACGGTGGAAGGAGTACTTCGAGGATCTCCTAAACCCCACCAACATGTCTTCCACTGAGGAAGTAGAGGCTGAGGTCTCAGTTGTGGACTCGTTGATCCCCCAAGCTGAGGTCACTGAGGTAGTTGCTCCTCAGTGGCAAGGCACCGGGGGTGGATGAGATCCACCCTGAGTACCTCAAGTCTCTGGATGTTGTGGGGCTGTCTTGGTTGACACGCCTCTGCAACATCGTGTGGCAGCTGGGGACAGTGCCTCTGGACTGGCAGACTGGGGTGGTGGTCCCTCTGTTTAAGAAGGGGGACCAGAGGGTGTGTTCCAACTACAGGGGATCACACTCCTCAGCCGCCCCGGAAAGGTCTATGCCAGGGTACTGGAGAGGAGAATTCGCCAATAGTCGAACCGAATAGGAGGAACAATGTGGTTTTCATCCCAGTTGTGGAACACTGGACCATCTCTATACCCTCGCCAGGTTGCTGGAGGGTTCATGGGAGTTTGCCCAACCAGTCCACATGTGCTTTGTGGATCTGGAGAAGGCATTCGACTATGTCCCTCGTGGTGATCTGTGGAGGGTGCTCTGGGAGTATGGGGTCCGGGGCCCTCTGCTAAGGGCTGTCCAGTCCCTATATGACCGGAGCAGGAGTTTGGTTTGCATTGCCGGCAGTAAGTCAGACTTGTTGCCGGTGCGTGTTGGACTCCTACAAGGCTGCCCTTTGTCACTGGCCCTGTTCATTATTTATATGGACAGGATTTCTAGGCACAGTCGGGGGCCGGAGGGAATCCGGTTTGGGGACCACAGGAGTTCGTCTCTGCTTTTTGCAGATGATGTTGTCCTGTTGGCTTTATCAAATCAGGACCTTCAGCATGCACTGGGACGGTTTGCAGCCAAGTGTGAAGCGGCAGGGATGAGAATCAGCACCTCCAAGTCCAAGGCCATGGTTCTCAGCCGGAAAAGGGTGGCTTGTCCCCTTAGGGTTGGTGGAGAGCTCCTGCCTCAAGTGAAGGAGTTTAAGTATCTTGGGGTCACAAGTGAGGGAAGGATGGGAAGGACAGGTGGATCGGTGTATCCTCTGCAGTGATGCGGTCGATATACCGGTCCGTTGTGGTGAAGAAAGAGCTGAGCTGCAAGGCGAAGCTCTCTATTTACCAGTCGATCTACGTTCCTAACCTCACCTATGGTCATGAGCTTTGGGTCATGACCGAAAGGACAAGATCCCAGATACAGGCGGCCGAAATGAGTTTCCTCTGTAGGGTGGCTGGGCGCTCCCTTAGAGATAGGGTGAGGAGCTCGGTCACTCGAGAGGAGCTCAGAGTAGAGCCGCTGCTCCTCCACATCGAGAGGAGTCAGCTAAGGTGGCTCAGGCATCTGTTCCGGATGCTCCTGGACGCCTCCTTGGGGAGGTGTTCCGGGCATGTCCAACCGAGAGGAGGCCCCTAGGACGAGGGAAGACCTAGGACACGCTGGAGGGATTATGTCGCACGGTATTCCCCCGGAAGAGCTGGAGGAAGTGACGGGGGAGAGGGAAGTCTGGGCATCCCTGCTTAGACTGCTGCCCCCACGAACCGGCCCCGGATAAGCGGTAGAAGATGGATGGAAATTATCTGTGGATTATTTTTGAGTTTGACATTTTTGTTCATTTGCTAACAGTAGGTTATATATCTACCTGTGGTTCTATCAAAACTGTAGCTGTAGCACCATCCTACAATAGTGACCAAAAGGACGACATACTCCTTCATGCTCTGTCATGGGAATGCCTGGACCTGTTAATATTCTATGATGTTGACCCCTCTTCCAGTGGCTCAAAACTCTGTTTATGTGGGGAAATACACATTGCTTTGAAGAACCTAGCAACTTTTCAGGATTACTGCTTGTTTCAACATGGATATAGTAAAGCATCACCTGTTGATAAAGGAGGCAGGTCGAACCAGCAGATAATTTGTGTTTTTCCCCACCTGTTTCTTGTTACTTCTAGTTTACTTGTTACTTCTAGTTTACTTATTTATTCTCTCAGTAATGAGAGTGAATGTTGTTGAGCACGCTGTTGATAACGTCAGATAAACTTGTCAGAGAAAATGCTGTAAATCTAATTTTCTGGAACTGCCTAAATTTGTTGAACTTCTGTTGAAGTGTGCTTAAAAGCATAGACTGAATAAACATGAGCTGGAGCTCAGGTAGCATTCTGCCTGTCTCCTGAGTCTTCCTCCTCAACCTCACATGCAAGGGTTTTATTCTGCTACACATGTGGACAAAATTGTTGATACCCTTCGTTTAATGAAAGAAAAACTTAAAATGGTCACTAAAATAACTTATCATACTGGTGCATGCACATAAATTGGTGCATAAAGTGGATTCAGACTGCTACATTCTCTGTTCTTTCTTTATGATAAAAGAAAAAAAAAAACCATTTCAATACAAATGTTTTCACTCTCCAAAAACAGCTATACATTAGAATAGCTATAGCTATTATAGCTATATATTAGAAGATTCCATTGAAATCCATAAAAATCTTTTTTAGGATAAAGCTAAATAATGAAGAACCATGACTATAGCAATAATGAAGCCATGCAGAAAGACAAATGTACCTTAGAAAGTGTCATGAAACAAAGCACTAATATGTTTGAATATTTGTTTGTTTCATGACTGGGCACAGTGCATCAAAAAAGCATTTATGAAGCCTGAAACAAGTCTTCCTGCAAATGTTAATTGCAAACAACTGCATCTGTTGTACAACCATCATGCAAGCTTTGATCTTCTTTATTCCATCCAGGATACAAACTAATACAAATTCCCATAAGATTTACAGAAAGGCTCTTCTAATAAACAATATTATGTTTACCAAAGCAAGTTTACGTACCTCATATCAGTCATTTCCAGGAGCAAGACAGATGCCCTTGTAGAAGAAGAACAGAGCATGAGCTCCTGAGTAGTCAATTATTTAGTTCAGTCTAATTCATCTTAATCTCTGCCTGTCTAACTCGATGAGTGGGGCTCTCATACAGCACACAGATATAAACACACCAAGAAGAGAAACTTGGGAGTCATGTTGAATAGCAGATAAATAGGAGGGGCAGAGAGGTATTAAGGGAGAAGTCCCTCAATGAACAGTTCAATTTATCCCATCACATTTCAGTTGTTTAGTAGTCTCTTGCCCAGACAGGTTTTCTTATACATATAAACATGACCATTAACATTTACTTACAGCCCATCTTTCTCTTCGACTTGCAAAAAGAATAGGACTGCATCACTTTCTCTCTCTCTTTTGCCTTCACTGTTTTTTACCCATTCGCTCTTCAATTTGATTCAAAGGCAGTGTGATTAAATCAGGCCAATCCTGACCATCTGTTGGAGCCCCTCTTATATTCCCTATTCAAGAGGCTTCTAAAGCCACTGGGTCAGGCAGAAGTAAGAGAAAGGAAGAGGCGTGGACAAGTGATCAATCTTCAATCAAAAAGGCAAGGAGAGCCCAAGCGCTTTGGCACAGAAGAGGTATTTGTGGGTCTGGCACATAATACACACTGGGACCGCACAGGGCTATTAACAGGGATTGTGACAAACTACAAAAGTCAAACCACACCAAAAAATAATTCATTTACTGGAAATGCTCAAAAAATGCACTCCTTCATGCATGCATAGCCTACATATTTTTTCCAAAGGTAATTTAGCATTTTTTGTAACTACAAACAGAAGAAGATAACAATACTGCAGTTACTGCAATGCATCTTCATAATGCTGTCATAAATAGGTTCACATATTAAATTTAAAGAATTGTGAAAAAGAAAATTATTTTTTATTGTAGCTATGCAGTTCCCAGCCATCACTACAATTCATGCAAATAACACATTCCACACATTGAATAGTGAGGCATTTGTGAACCAGAGTGAATTACTTTCACTCTGGGAGTTTTAATTATTAATTAAAGTATTCATTTTTAATTATTATAAGTATTAATTTTTAAAGCAAGATAGACTAGTAAAAAGATATCTTTTGTTGTTACATAAAACCGAACACCAGTTATATAATTTAATATTTAAAAATACTAATAAACATGCACATTTAAACATTTTTAAATTACCCGATACTCTATTTCAGCTGACAGGCTGAAACTAGTAGCTAGTACAGTAACTAATACTGTAACTAGTAGCTGTTATTGTAATTTTCTAATCCCTTGAAAAATTGAATGTGCAAATTAAATTGACCACTCTTAGTCTCTGAAAGCACTGAAAGCACCATTTTTTTTATATAGGTGGTTCAACAAGAACGTAAGGCAGGACTTGCAAATAAAATACAAGTTTTGAGGTGTATATCACCCACAATGGTTCATATTAAAGGGGACCTTATCAACAGCAATAAAAATAGAAAACAAAATGCACCCTGCCCCCAAAACCAAGGCCAGATTCACATGCCAATGTGGACTCACTAGTAGAGGAACTACAAGTAGAGGAGCCACTGAGAACAGCCTGACCTACTCTGAGAATCACTAAACAAACTGCCTGGGGCCATAGGGGATGACAGACTAGGGTGGAACTAAGAAGAAACACCGCAAACACTGAATCTGTTTACTTACTGAATCTGTCCACTACCACCAGAATCTCTTTCTTTCTTTTCTTCCTATTATATCGATGAAATAAATCACCAAATGTCAGAATGGTCTATTCGGCTATATTATATGTCCTGTTGGATCTGTGAAACTCTTTATGATGTTCAGAATATCAAATATTTCACAGTTTGTCGGTAATCACCAAAGTTCTTTTTTTTTTCCACCTCCTCCTTGCACAATGGTCTAAACCATGTGAAGTCCTGATCATTGAGTCATCCGTGACTGTGACAGGCATTATATCTACCTGCTGTGAGGCTGTTTGCTTAGTGGGTTCGTCTGCTACCTTCGATCTGAGTGCTGTAAATACTTATCAATAACCAGTTTTGACTATTGCATGCAGTAGCTCAGAAATGGCTTGATCATGTGTTACAGGTGAGCCATATGCTCTATGAAACCCATGCTGTGCCCAAATTCAGTATTCATATTCTTCAGGACTCTTTGTTTATGTTCATATTTTCCACTTCAAATTGGTCTGGTTTAGTTCAGCTGAGTCTAGTACACCAGTACACTGTGTCATGCTTTGCAGTAGGTATTGTCCTACCAACATTCTGTCAGGGAAGGTTAGCCAAAATCCTGTAGGGCTGCAATGAATCTTTGCTGCTGGACTGCACAATAGATTTCTCTCCAGTAGATTCACTGGGGATTTTGGTGAATACAAAATTGCTTACACTATTATATAGGGGAAAAAGTAGAGTAGAACCCCCATCACCCCCGCCCGCAAATTACAATAACTGTGGAAGGTTTCTGCAAGCACTCAACAAAAACAAAGTTAAAATACACAATCATTTCACCTAGTGTACAACAACAATAGGAATTAAAATAAGGTCTAAACAGACAATATAATTAAGAGAGAAACAAGACAGATAATTTTAAAGACTTGTTTTACTTTCTGTAAAATAGCCTCATAGGTTCCAAAATCTTGTTAAAAGGTGGGTAATTTACGGTGGCCGAGAAGTGCAAAACAAATTAACAAATCTGAAAACACATTAACAAATCCGAAAACACATTAAAGGGGGCACGGTGGCTTAGTGGTTAGCACGTTCGCCTCACACCTCCAGGGTCGGGGTTCGATTCCCGCCTCCGCCTTGTGTGTGTGGAGTTTGCATGTTCTCCCCGTGCCTCGGGGGTTTCCTCCGGGTACTCCGGTTTCCTCCCCCGGTCCAAAGACATGCATGGTAGGTTGATTGGCATCTCTGGAAAAATTGTCCCTAGTGTGTGATTGTGTGAGTGAATGAGAGTGTGTGTGTGTGCCCTGCGATGGGTTGGCACTCCCTCCAGGGTGTATCCTGCCTTGATGCCCGATGACGCCTGAGATAGGCACAGGCTCCCCGTGACCCGAGGAAGTTCGGATAAGCGGTAGAAGATGAATGAATGAAAACACATTAACAAATCCGAAAACAAATTAACAAATCCCAAAACACATTAACAAATCCGAAAACAAATGAACAAATCCGAAAACACATTAATAAATCCAAAAACACATTAACAAATCCGAAAACACATTAACAAATCCGAAAACACATTAACAAGTCAGACAACCCAGAAACGGTAGTGTATCGTTTTTGAATGGAAACTTACCGATCATTGGACAAGACACCTGTCACTCAAGATATACAGGTATGGAATCTTATGTGTAATGTGTAAAGTTCTCCGTTTAAATATAAGAAAATAACAGAATTACTCCACAGTAATCCATTCCATCCATCCATTCCAACTTTTCCCTGCGGCAGACTGTTGAACTTCATGTATACCTTGAGTGACAGGTGTCTTGTCCAATGATCGGTACGTGTTCCAATCACAAACTATACCAACCTCTTCCAGGTTGTCTGAATTGTCGTTGTGTTTTCGGATTTGTTAATGTGTTTTCGGATTTGTTAATTTGTTTTGCACTTCTCGGCCACCGTAGTAATTTATCCTTTAATATAAATCTTAATTCTTTATGGTGCAGCATGTTTCCCAGTTCTCTAGACTACATAAAACATCTGTAAAACAAGTCTTTTTGCAAGTATCATACAAAATGAGATTGCCTTTGTTTGATATCTGTTACAGAAAACATCCTTGACCTTACTGACATGTCATTCTGGGACCCTACCCCAAAATTCTGGGGCCTCCTGATCCTGGCGAGAACCAAGACGAGCGGAAGGCCTGGCAGAATCCAGAACCAAGCCAAGCAGGTCGGGTGACACCCTTAGCCCAGCCGGGAAGAGGAACGCACCAAAGGGTGTGGTGGGAAGCATCCTCAACAAAAGAATCTTTCCACTATCTGATTTTATTTTATATATTGCATGAAAGTGCTTCAGTTGTTGTGTGAGTAATTTTTTGGGCTTATCACCTATTTCAAACTGTTTGATATGAATAAGCTGTCTTAAAATATTCTCATAAAGTATAGAATTACATTCTCTTCTATTTTTTTAAGAATAGACTTCTAACAGACTAATCTATGTTCCATTTCTAAATTTATTATTTGTGTTCAAACAGTTTAGCTCTGTTCTGTCTACCTTTGGCTGTTTGACAAGCTATAATTTCACCTCTGATAACTGCCTTTATTGTCTCCCAAAGTACCAAATCAGATATATCTCCTTGATCATTATTTTCTAAAAACAATGTAAATTTGTTAGAAAGAAGCGTTCAAAGTTTTACATAATTTAATAACCTATTAGAAAATTTCCAGGTATAATCTCATCTAAACAAATTTTATTTTCTGTCCGATAACAGTCTAGTATGATATTGTGTTGAAACTACACAGTGCAGTATTTTTTAATCTATTAGGGAAAAAAATCAACCCTTGAATAAGTTTTATGGACAGGAGTAAAATGAAATATCTTGATCCATGGGGTGCATCTCCAGCTGTCTATCAGATTTAACTTCCGTCTCTAGTTGCTTACTGTAGCAGATGATTTACTTGTTATGGTTCAACAAGGATGTGTGTCTAACCTAGTGTTTAGCTCACAATTATAGTTGCCTGCCATGATGACTCGTGAATTTATAAATTCTGGTATGATTTTAAAAACGATCACAAAAAATGAATACCCAATATTAAAGAAATGGGTAATGAATTTATTTCCCCACTTACAACTAAATACCTGCCATTACTATGCTTAATTGTTTGTTTATTTATATCACTTATTAATAACAATTGTTACTTCTCTGACTTTGGTAGAAAAGTTTGCTTCGTAGACACCTCGCTTGTTGTTTTAATATGTGTTACTTGGTTAAAAATACTCTCTGAATCTAATTTCTTGAGATGAACTTAGATTTTTCCTCTTTTGATTGGACTATTAATTCATAACTACTTAAATTTTAATTCTCAAACTTCTCACAGATTAAATGTGAATTAAGTGCCTCAATCGTGAATGTTCACTCTGTTACTCAGTGTATAAAGTAAAACATGCTCTGCCTCATCTCTTTAGACAAAAACTTTGAATTGGACATTCCAACTTAAAGAATATACCCTTTCCATGAACATGAGCACTACGAACCTTGTGAATTATTCCCACTCACAACCCTCCTCCTCCAATCACTGCATCTCATACAACCATTGTGGATGCTCCCCACCAAAAATTAACATTTGCATCTATCGGCTCACCCTCAATGCTACTTGGCATTCTTAGTTCACTGCTAATCACTACATTTCTTCTGATTCCATTGTGAAACTTTGCAAATTCTCAATTTTAACAATTTTACATCACATTCAATAGGTATGATTCATCTATTTTGGGTGAATCAAAAACCTGATGGGTGAATCAAAAACCTTTGTTTCTTTGTCCTTCATGGTCACAATGAACTTGGAGGGAAAATGAAATCCACACCTCACTCCATGCTGCTTGCTTTTTTTTCGTGTGTTTCATAAGACATCGCCAGCCAGATCTGGAATGATATGTATCTTTATACACTTTACCATAGTATTTCAGAGGTTTCAATCTTGCCAGGCAAAGAATGGGTTCTTTCATTTAATAATGCTGAACTCAAACAATAAATGCCTGAAACTGACCATCTCTTAGAGGCTGTGGCAAACGGTGTGACCTGTAAATCTGGATTTGATTGTCAAAATTCCCCTTGCCTAGTACCTGTTTCAGAAGTTTTTTCATCAACTCAGTAGGTTTCTCAACACCTTCCTTTATTCCAAAAATCTGAATGTTTTGTCTTCTTCTACTCCATTCAATGCCTGACACCCCCCCTTCATGTCCTCATTTAACACTCCCATATATCTCCTCTTTGGTCTTCCTCTTGACTTCTTACCTGGAATCTAAATTTCCAATATCCTTCTACCAATATAGCCACGATCTCTCCTCTGCACATGTCCAAACCATCTCAAGCTAACCTTTCTGACCTTGTCCCCAAAACAGCGAAACTAAGTTGTCCCTCTGAAGCGCTAGTTCCTAATCCTGTCCATCCTTATCACTTTTAAAGAGAACCTCAACATCCTCATCTCTGCTACCTCCATCTCTGCCTTTTCTCACTGCTACAGCTCTCTTGTACACCCTTCCTTTGATTCTTGCTGACACTTTCTGTCACACAACACTCCTGACACTTTTCTCCACCCACTCCAACCTGTACTCACCTCTTCACCACCTTTACACACTCCTCATCACACTGGATGGTTGATCCCAAATACTTAAACCTTCTTGACCTCAGCCCCCTGTAACCTCACTGTTCTCCTTCCCTCCCTCTCCTTCATACACATGCATTCTGTCATACTATGACTGACTTTTATCCCTCTTATTTCCAAACCTTTCCAGGTGTTCCTCCTCCTGCTACCTACTCTCACTACAGATCACAATGTCATCCGCAAACATCATGATCCACAGTGATTCCTGTCTGACTACATCTGTCAACCTGTCCATCGCCATAGCAAACAAGAAGGAACTCATAGCCGATCCATGATGTAGCCCCACCTCCACCTTGAACTCCTGTCTAAACTACAGTACATCTTAATGCAGTCATACTCCTCTCATACATATCCTGAACTACTCTGACATACTTCTCTGCCACTCATGACATCCTCATACAGTACCCACAAAGACATTTGTACTTCTCCATTAACATTCTCAGAGCAAAACTTGCATCACTAATTCTCTTTCTAGGCATGAAGCCATACTGCTCACAAATATCCACTTCCTTTCTTAGCCCAGCTTCCACTACTCTTTCCCATAACCTTATTGTGTGGCTCATCAACTTTATACCTCTGTAGTTGCTACAACTCTGCACATCACCCTTGTTCCTAAAGATTGGCACTAGAACACTTCTCAATTTTTCAGGCATCTTCTTACTCTCTAAAAGACTGTCGAACAATCTTGATTCTAAATTCCACTGCTGTCTCTCTTAGACACTTTCACACCTTGCTACTCTGTACAAGTCCTTCTCACATTCCCTCATGACTAACCTGGAATTCTACTCATTGTATGCTTTCTGTTTAGCCTTTGCTACGTCCCTCTTCACTCTGTGCTGCGATTCCTTATAATCCTGTCTACTTTTTTCAGTCCTTTCTAAGTCCCACTTCTTTTTAGCCAGCCTCATCCTCTAAATGCTGTCCTGTACTTCCTCGTTCCACCACCGTTTCCTTATCTTCTTTTCTCCTTCCAGATGACACCCCTAGTACCCTCCTACCTGTATCCCTGATCCCTTCTGCTTTAGTTGCAGTAACTAATCTCTCTCAGACTGCCTCGTCTATATAGAATGTAGTCTACCTGCATACTCCTACCTCCACTCTTATATGTAATTCTATGTTCCTCTATCTTCTGGAAATAAGTGTTAACTACAGCCATTTCCATCTGCATTGCAAAGTCTACCACCATCTGTCCTTCTAGGTTCCTTTCCTCAACACCAAACCTACCCATCACCTCCTCATCACCTCTGTATCCCTCACCAACATGCCCATTGAAGTCTGCTCCAATCACTACTCTTTGCCATCTAGGAATTCTCTCCATCACCTCATTTAACTCACTTCAGAATCTCTCATTCTCTTCTAACTCACAGCCTGCTTGTGGAGCATAACCACTGATGACATTCAACATTACCCCTTCAATTTCTAACTTCAAACTGATTACCCTGTCTGACAATCTTTTCACCTCTAAAACATTCCTCAGAAACTCATCCTTTAGGTTCACTCCTGCCTCACTTCTCTTCCTATCCACACCATAATAAAACAGTTTGTATCCCCTTGCTATCAATGTATATATGCTCAAATCAAACTTGTCTAGTGTTTGTTCTGTTATGTCCAGTTTTGTAATACTATATAGTAGTCTGCTGTTGTAGGTGTTTGTCACATATACCTCTTTCATTTATTTTACTTTGTGCGTGTGCATACATGTTTTACTATTTCAGGCAGCAATGTGTGAAATGTGTCTTCGCCCTGCATGTTCAGATAAAGCTGCTGAAATATGTACTCCCACAGCTGACCTTGAAGATCTTCAGGCACATTGCACAGCAGAAGAAAGAGCAGCAAGGAGAAAAGCAGGAGGTGTAGTAGGAAATGGTGTTTGGTTAAGCCCCAATGACCAACCATGCTTGCCAAATAAATTGTTTCCTTACTATAATAATTTGAGGCATGAGTAAGACCATGCATCAAAAGGAGGGATGTACAACAGTATTTATAGATATTGGAACACCAAGCGTGTTTGTTTATTGCGTTATTTCAAACGTTCTGTCAGCCAAGGCTATCCAGCTCAAAGACATTACAATAGGCTTTTATTTTCTCACTATAAAACACAGTGAGATCTGAACTGGGTTTCCACACCTTTCATCTTTCCACACATTTCCATGTCCACTCTCATACATCTTCCCAATTCTCTTTATCATCTTTTAATAGAGACACATGTGGATATTTCATGTATTCTACTGGCCTTTCATGTATTCTACAAAGACTCACTACTCCAGAACATCTGTAATTATCCCAAAACAAATTCTACAACAATAACATATCTGCTTAGTTTGCGTTTCACAAACCACTCTTGTTCACAATGTGCATCTGGTCCCTTATGTGTGTGTGAGCTGTGCAGAGCAGATCATGTGTGTCCATGTATTGTGTGCATGTAAAGGTTAGTAAAAGCACTGGCCTTATCTATGAAAGCTTGATTCACTGAATTCACCACAGAGGTGCTGAGTTTCCACTCATATACATACAGAAGAGGTCTGGACTCCCTCATAACGCCATATGTTAATCCACAATAAGGACAATACATTTTTGCACATTCATACACACAAACCGACTCTGCTATTGCCTGCTGTACTTCTTGTATATCTTTAGTGAGAGTTGTCTTGTCCAATCAATTTATTTGTATAGCACTTTTAACAATTCACATTGTGTCAAAGAAACTTTACAGAAGTATAGAAACAAAATAAGAAAAATAAATAAAATTAATTTAAAGTTTGAGAGGCTTGAGAGGAACCAGACTCAGAAGGGAACCAATCCTCATTTGGGTGACCTTGTCCTTCCCAAAACAGTTTGTAGTTTAGTGAACTAATAGGTCAGCACTAATTATGAGTTCACCACAGACCGAACATTAATTTTTTCCTGCCAAAGTCTTCAAATGATCACTGAAGAAGGCCCAACCATAAAGCTGGCTGACACAAAAGTGGTTCAATAAAGGTGTGACAGACTTAGTGTAGCCCCATTCTGTTTTAATGTGATTATAACATATTGAGCAGAATCATAGACTGAGAAGTTTCAGTCTTAAATGGACTAAAATATTTGAAAATAATCTTATTAGTGCCAAATCTCAGGTTACAACTAATAAAAGTTTTATTTTCAGTAAGCAAAAATAAATTTTCAGGTTTACACAATTTTCATGTTTCCAGGTCTGTTTATTAAGTAAATTTGGACTTGCTTTTCTTTTTTTAATAAAGTGGCTTATATAGGCAGTTAAATGTTGTCATTGTTAGGGGTGAACTAATTTGTAGGATATAGTCATGCTTGGTGCCCAGATACAATAATGTGTGAGCATTTCATCCTTATTAAGAGTAATGATGTTGTCTGGTTTGTATGTGGTAACTGTTTAACCCTTGTATGTTGTTCGGGTCTGTGGGACACATATTCATAAACATCAGTAGTTTTGAAAAACTTTGCTTCCTTGTAAATTTGTTGATTTTTTCCACTCATAATGTTTTTGTAATTTTGTAATTTTGTACTTTGTAATTTTTTTAATTTTTTTATTACATTTTATTAAAAAACAACAAAAAATGAGTAGCACTTTAATTAAAAAATGTGATGTAATAAAGGTAAAGGGCAAATATTAACCATATATGCTGTTTATATTGCTTGTAATTTGGATGAAGTAAACATCTGTAGAGCATTTTAACATAAAATTTTTATTGTGTTGAAACCCAAAAATACAGCGGGTCCACCAGATCCAATGAACACTGGCTAAGTAACAAAAATACGAACACCATACAAGGGTTAAATGGCCACTGTTGCACTGGTGAGGTGGCAGAATAGATCACTGTCTCTGTCTACTAATTTTCAGATGAGTAGCAGAAATATTCACACATCTCCAATCTTTATATGGGAATTGCTTGTTTGTTTATATTTCACAAGGCTATTTGTGTGCCTCTACTTGCCGAATGTCTGTGACAAAGTAGGCACACATGCCAAGCTAAGTGGCTACTAGTTAATCCCATAGATATCTATACATACATACCACATTTGAATGCTCCAGGCACAATGAATTTCCAATAAATATGCCACATTTTTTATTTTGGCCATTATTCATCCTGATCCTTTAATCGGCAATATCAGCAAAATGAAGGTTGTTTAAGTTAAATCTTCACTGACTTGCTTGAAGACCAGTCTGGCAATGCAGACTTGAACAAAAAATCACCTTTGAGGAAAAAATCCTTCAGGAAGTACTGGGAAAAAAGCAACTGTAGCCTGCCCTGAATGAATGACAATGAAGTGTATGAGCCTGTACCTAATGCTGGATGTCTATTATTGTATGTCTGTTCCTAATTTTTCAGGTGTCAAAAGCCTGCTGATCAATTTCATTGCCAGGTCAGGTTCAGCTGATGGAGACAAGAAATATGGCTTTTTTCAAGGTGAAGTGGTTTGGGTGCAGACTGATACACCCACCAGAGGGTTGGGGCCGTTTTGCCATGGTGGCGGAGGTGGAAGAATGGCCTGTACATCGGTCAGAACTCTCGATTAGTTTTAATTAGTAAAAGAAACAGTCATCAAGAGGGTGGTCCTTTGATATTATCTACTGGTGCATCTCTATATCAGCAGCAGTCCGGACAGCTCCTTGGACTGTGTCTGCTTATGAGGGTATATAGCAGCATCAGCTGTGGATGAAGAAACGCTGGGTTTGAGGCATTGGGTGTAGCACAACTCTGTGGCACATAAACTGCTATTTTATGTTCATTGTGTTCTTATATTTTATTGGCTATTGTTGTTTTACTGCAAAGCGCCTTGTGCTCCTTTTGGTTGTTGTAAGGTGCTCTATAAATAAAATTTGATTGCTTGATTAATTGATTGATTGAAATGGAGCAAACGATTTGGTCTTCGGACAGCACCTTGTCTTTGGGTTTGTCTTTTTATTGTTTTTGGAAGTGCACTTAAAAAGCATCCACAACAAAAGTTTATTTCAATAAAATATCTTTGAGTTAAACTTATAGATAACAAATTATGGGCTGCTTTGGGTTAACTACAAAAATTAAACAAACAATGTAGCAACATGTATGACAGGGAAAAACAGTGGTGTAATTAAAAGGTTTAGAGATGTATCAGCTAAAACATTGTCTGGAATCACTATATTATTTTGTTTTTCTAATCATAAAGCGGGGGGGGGGGGGCACGGTGGCTTAGTGGTTAGCACGTTCGCCTCACACCTCCAGGGTCGGGGTTCGATTCCCGCCTCCACCTTGTGTGTGTGGAGTTTGCATGTTCTCCCTGTGCCTCGGGGGTTTCCTCCGGGTACTCCGGTTTCCTCCCCTGGTCCAAAGACATGCATGGTAGGTTGTTTGGCATCTCTGGAAAATTGTCCCTAGTGTGTGATTGCGTGAGTGAATGAGAATGTGTGTGTGCCCTGCGATAGGTTGGCACTCCGTCCAGGGTGTATCCTGCCTTGATGACCGATGACGCCTGAGATAGGCACAGGCTCCCCGTGACCCGAGGTAGTTCGGATAAGCGGTAGAAGATGAATGAATGAATGAATGAATGAATGAATAATCATAAAGCACTGGCACTGAATACCAGTCAGCTGATGGGAAGCTGGTGATTACAAACATCAAAGCTTAGCATAGGGAGTGTTTTTTCTGGTAGTGGACAGGGGACCGCATATACCTGTAGGTATTCTGACCAAGCTGCAATTACTTAATTCTACTATAGCCAACAGCAATTTGTGTTACAGTAGCTATTCTGAGGGATCATTCTACAATTGCATTAATAAGCCTTGGGTGCAAGGGAGCACGGTGGCTTAGTGTTAGCACATTCGCCTCACACCTCCAGGGTTGGGGGTTCGATTCCCGCCTCCGCCTTGTGTGTGCAGAGTTTGCATGTTCTCCCCGTGCCTCGGGGGTTTCCTCCGGGTACTCCGGTTTCCTCCTCCGGTCCAAAGACATGCATGGTAGGTTGATTGGCATCTCTGGAAAATTGTCCGTAGTGTGTGATTGCGTGAGTTAATGAGAGTGTGTATGAGCCCTGCAATGGGTTGGCACTCTGTCCAGGGTGTATCCTGCCTTGATGCCCGATGATGCCCCCGTGACAGGCTCCGTGACCCGAGATGAGCGGTAGAAAATGAGTGAGAGTGAGTGAGTGAGCCTTGGGTGCCTATGACTTTCACCTGTTCACTGGTTATCCTTCCTTGGACACTAATCATTGCATTGTCAGATGCTCTGCCCTAGTCATCTAGCTATCACAATTTGGGCCTTGTCAAATTGGTCAAGTTGCTCAGTTCCATATGTTTGCCCATTTTTTCTGCTTCCAACGCATCAGCTTTGAGACCATTTGCTGCCTAATATATTCCACACATTTACAGGTGCCATTGTAACAAGATGTTATTCATTTAATACTTTAATTTACTCCATATGTTTCTTACCACTGCAAAATGTGTACAAATTAATCTACTTTGTTCTAGAATTTATGGCCATTCTGAAGTCTGCCATAGAGTTTTTAAATTTGTTTGAATGAATAAACAAATTCTATGCACAGGGGACCAGGAAAGGACCAGTTGTGTCATAAGCTCTGTGTTGCCACATCTTATCCAGTTGGTCTAAAAAGTCTGAATACTGCAAATTATTCTTGGTCTCCATAGATTACATTATAAAATGTGATGTGCTGCTTTGAAAGACATACTTGCATAACATATCTAGGTATTATTAACAAAATGATTAATCACAAAAAGATAAAGAAAGATTAAGAAAGAATAGCAGTCAACATTTACTCTCAACACAACTCAATTTTTATTGAGAAAATTATTTTATTATTATCATAATTTTCTTCTAATCTTTGACACCTGCAGTAGAGAATTGCACTATTTTTTGATCCGCTAAATTAAGCAAAAGCTTGGAATGCTTTGATTTATGAATTAGAATTTCAGGAACCCAGTACCTTATGTATTCTAATGTAGTGAAAACATGGCTGTGCAAAATACTACTAAACCTTTACAATTTCTGTAAATTATCAATTTACATCACCTGATTAACAAAAGATCCCATTATACCACTAAAATGAACAAATTTAATATTAAACATAATTAACTGTCAAGAAGACCCAACCACCTTTAATTATATAAAGTCTAGAAAAACATTAACAATAAACATGTAATAACTATACTATATTATTTTTACTCAAGCTCTTAAAATGTGCTTCGGCAAACCCCCATAAAGTATTTAAATGGAACACATGTTCCACTAAATTACAGCTTGAAAGACAATAAATGTAATGCAAAACATTCCCGACACCAAGACTGCTCCCTTTACTGCAGACAACGTGACCTTGGCCATGTCCCAACCAACACACTGCCCTTCACCCCATGGTGCCGACCAACAAGATCTATCTGCCCACTCCCACGGGATAGCATCATTACCATGTGGTCCAGCTTGGAGCGAATGATTGAAAAATGGTAATGCCGTTCTTTGGTCAGTTTGCATACACTATCTCTCAGGTTGCTGCCTGTAGGAAGTATACTGCGGTTGATGTATGGGCAGTACTGCACCTCTACTTGAGATGAACATTCCCTGGGTGTGGTAGTTGTTGATGCAGATGATGAATGGCTAGGGCTGCTTGTCTTTTTACTGCAGGCAGAGTTTAGGGCTATGGTGCAAGAATCCTGAGGAGTAGTGATTGCTTTTATTTGCATTGTGTCATCTAAATTCAGGTAGCTAGTCTGTGTGGACATGTGACGAAACTGGGCAGGTGTATGTGTCGTAGTTCCCACAATTACAGTGTTAGCAGATACAGCAAAGTTTTCAACATTCACAGGATTGTCTTCAGCAGCAGTAGGATCATGTCCAAAATCTTTCTCAATCCACTTCCCTTCAAGATTTAATGTACCAGGTAGTGGAATGCACTCAATCTCACTTTCTTTTCCAGAGTGTTTGATGTGAGCTCTGTTGGGTGTGCTGGTCAGCCTCATTGGTTTACAGACTGCTGCTGTGGAACCGGAGGCTCCTTTGGGCTTGAGTAGTTGGTAATCATAGATGCTGCTGTTTTGAATACTAGAGGTAACTCTTGTGTCAAGTGGGAGAGATTGAGCATAGAGGATGCGGAACTCTTCATCAAAGTTCTCTGTGATTTGGCCAGATAGCTCAATCAGATTGCTACTGTTAAGTTTACCGTCAGTCCAGTTGAACCTAAGGATGAAGAAATAAATCAACATTATCTTAATCTTTCCTGAATAGAAAATTTAAGCACTATAAGCACCAAAGCATTCAATAATGGTTCAAATACTGACAATGCCACAATTATGCAAAGCTGGGAGTCCAACAGAGAATAAATGTCTTAGTTCTCTGAATTGGTTGGACTGCATGACCCTCTCTTCTATATTCTGTATACGAAAGAGTTAGCAAGGTCCTCCAAATGAGCTTAGCTTCTGAAGTTTAGGAAAAGTTTTCACATCATATGTGGAGTGTGCTATGTTGTAAAGATGCATAATTTACACATTGCAAAAAGAGATTTTGTGGGAAAAATACATCATTGTCAATACAGTCACAAATAAAGAACTTTTGAGGAGATTAACCAGTACATTGTCTTAAAGCCTTATGTATATTTCTATCCAAATAGCCTTATCAAAGGGACAGATTACCAGTTTGCGTAATTGGTTTAGATTAGGTTACGATTACATCTTTTTTCCCAAAATCAATGCAATGATTTAATTAGCTGCCACAGTTGGATCATCAGCCAGGCACTAAACTCTCTTTAATGTAGCGTTATTGTAACATGTCTGATCTTGCATTACAAGCTGGGACATGTCCATCATCATACCATTATCATACCAGACTCTTATCATGATAGTCATGTGTTAAAGTACAACTGAAGGTCTCAATACATAAAATATAACTCTCAAATTTTTACTACTAAAAAAGTTATTCACTCCAATGAGATTATTTATTGGGGCTTTCCTCCTGAATTTATCTTGACAGTATATAGACTTGTATTATCAAATATTTTTCTTTTTTATTCTAATAAATATTCCAGACAAAAATTCCCTTGACCTTAGTGTTTAATGCTGGAAATGCCAAAAATAACCTGTGTGAAGTTGGCCCCCACATGATCAGAAAATTAAGAAAACCATGTCAGTTTGTCTGTGCATGAGAAATAAACATTTGTGATCACAACTTGTCTCACTCATTTGTACACACAAAAACATTTGTGCTTGATCACTTTTTTTTTAAGTACATCCCTCACTCAGCCCCACCCCATACTGTTCAAATTGGTTTAGTTCCTTTGTACATTGTTTTTTCACACACAGACACAGACACAAACATACATGCACAGTTCTTTATATTAGACTACAGCGGATTTTTCATGATTAATAGGAAACAAATACCCAAAGTTGATTACAAGAATCTTTAGCTGTACTTAAAAAAAATCATTTCATGTCTGTCTCTTTTTATTTTGGTCAAGTATGAATTGTAATGATTAAAATGAGATCCTAACAAGGACAGTATTTCATTATTGGACCTGCATGCCTTAATGAGGGATAGTAAGCATTAAATAAGAACTATACATGCTAATATTTTATGAATTTCTGATATTTATAAAACAGCACAAGTAAACAGCAAAAGTAAAGAGTTATATTTATATTTAATATAATTAAATAATAATAATTATTATTATTAATAATATTTATATTATATTTATAACTATGGAAATTAGCATGTGTATTGGTTTCCTGGTTCATGTTGCCATGTCATGACCAATAAATATATAGTCTAAACCTTACCTGTAGGAGCCTGTGGCTACTCTGTTTCCATCAATCAACATAAACCGCTCATGAACCTTCCCAGTAATTCGAGCACCAGATCGCATGTAGTAAGTTGAACCTGTTAGTGTCCGCACTCTCATTAGCTGCAAAACAAAGAATTTGTAGTGAACTTCAAAAATCAATATCACTTAATTAAATTTAGCTTTGAAGATGAAGAGACGCACTAACCAGCAGACTGTTTTGCATTGGTGGTTAGAGGAATACTCATACCACATTCTTTGAAAATTAACTTTAACGTCTTTTTAAAATAGTTGGGCAAGAGACAGCCATACTCAGATATCCAGAAAGGGTGGGAGAAGCATTAAAATGGCAATAAACATACCTGTAGGTCACCAAGTTGCAAGTTAAGGTTTTTGCACATTTGTATGAATGCTGGGAGAGATGCCTGGTCTAGTAGGATGTACACAGGGACACGCCTTTGCGTGCATGCCTCCTGCAGGTCATGGAAAATGTCCAGGTCTGTTAGTGAATCGGTTACTATGGCAATCACCTGCAAAATAAATAAATAAATAAATAAAAAATTAAAAATATATTGTCCTGTATATTTTTGTCATGTCTGCACCAAAAAAAATAGGTACAATTACCAGGTACACAGTTAACTACAGTGATCATAATTAAAACATTTTAATTATTATTAGACAATTATAATTATGACAATGCCTACTCAAAATGTTTAAAAGATTTCTTGGAGTTTATGTGTTTATGTGAATGCTGTTTAAATATCTTTATGTAAAGGATTACAAAGCATAGATTTTTTTATTAAAAAAGAGAAAGTTGAATAAATTATAGATTGCAAATTATTTATAGAAATAATTTAAGAATAAAGTTTGAGACATAGACTGTTTAGAAATGATAAACCTGAAAACAATTTTATTTAATAAAACTTTATTTAATGTGACAATGATCTTTTCCTCACAGTCTAATTAACCACCTTGAACACCACACAAACCCCTAGGGATTCAGTAATTGTAGGTTGAGAGACCCTATATTAAATAAAGTAATTAACATCCATTTATGCTATAGCAGGAGCTTCACTTGGTTATTGTTTCAACAAGAACAATCACCAAAGTACACGCACCATCCACTTTAATATATACACCTGTACACCTGCTCATTTAGGCAGTTATACATTCTCAATAGGATTGAGGTCTGGGCTCTGTGCGGGCCACTCCAGGACCTTTGTTTTGGTATCCTTCAGGAACTGTTGGACCAATTTCGATGTATGCTTTGGGTCATTGTCTTGTTGGAAGACCCAGCGACGACCTAAGGCTAGACTACGAGCAGATTTCTGCATATTATCCCTCAAAATGTCAACATAATTTTCTTTTTTCATGATGCCATGCACCCGAACAAGGCTCCCTGTGCCTGAAGCTGCAAAACAGCCCCACAGCATGATGCTCCCACCACCATGTTTAACTGTGGGAACTGTGTTCTTAGGGTTGAAGGCCTCACCCTTTCTTCGCCAAACATAAGCAACATCCATGTGCCCAAACAGTTCCAGTTTAGTCTCATCAGACCAAAGCACAGACTCCCAAAACTCATCTTTACCTTTCAAATGTTCACGGGCAAACCTCAGTCTAGCTGTGATGTGCCGCTGTTTGAGTAAAGGGGTTCTTCTGGGACGATGGCCCTGAAGCCCACCACGATGAAAAGCCCTCACAACTGTGTTCCTTGAAACATCAACTCCAGAAGAGGCCAGGTCAGCAACAATCATCTTGGCAGATGTCTGGGGCATCTTGCTGATATCTCTGACTATTTTCCTCTCCAGGGTTCTTGAAATCTTGCGCTTACGACCACGCCCAGGTTTGTTTCTTACAGAATTTGTCTCCTTGTACTTGGCAATGATGCAACGTACGGCGGTTCTAGACACTGTGAAAAGCTTGGAAATGGCAGTATAGCCTTCCCCCTTATCATGAGCCTCCACTATCTTCTTTCTGAGCTCAAGACTGATTTCCTTTGTCTTTGGCATGGTGAGTAAAAGTAGTCTCTCCCAATAATGTGTTCAAGTGCCCTGTTCCTTGGAGTCCTTTAATGCTGATTGAATGCCCAGGTGTTGTTAGGAAGCCAATTGACTGCACAGGTGTGGTTTGAAAGCTGATTGATTAATTAGGTGTGTTTTGAAAGCTGATTGATTAATTGGGTGTGTGTTGAAAGCAAATATTCACAAGGGGCTAATATTTTTGACCACCCCATTTTCACTATATTTGATTATAAAGCAAGCCTAAAAATGTATTTTATATTCCAAAATGTACCAAAAGCTACTAAATAGCACTGGCGAATGTTTGATTATATCAAGTTTTATCAATGCTGCAAACATTGGAAAGATCTTTAGGAAAATGTTCCAAAATTCCTGGGGGGCTAATAATTTTGGCCTCAACTGTACATGGATTAGACACAGAGCTAGACACAGGTCATGGCTGTTCACATTAAACATTAAACAAAAGTGTGATCACTGTGACTTTAACGGTACAATCGTAACTGTGCAATTGTTTAATTGTTGTATGAAAATAGCAATATGACAAGCATCGGACAAAAGCCAATACTACAATTTGTAATCTGTTGAAAAAGACAGAATCCAATGGTGTACTAACAACCAGACATCAAACAGGTCAAGGAAAACAATAGCAGACTAATCTTTATTAATAGTCAAGTGCAAATGTGTAAAAGAAGTCTACAGAAACATTCTATCAGTTTACAAAGAAATGCATCCAATATAATTGGAGGAACTTCATGTAGCAAAACAAACCACAATGCCAACACAATAAGCTGCTTCATCGGGGAAAATGCGTATTTGAAGGTATTTGCCTGGCCAATCACCAAGTCACCAATGTCCAAGTCAATCAGCAGACGTTTCTATAATATATTGTAGTTAACAAGCTAATTCATTGCAATTTAGCCATTGGTATTAATATAACACGTTACCAAAATAACCTTGTGTCATGTTGGCTACACAAACACCACCACCACCACCACCATCACCGCAACCTCCCATCGCACAATTTTCAATGCCCAGATATCACTTACTGTTTATTTGTGGAACTATTTATTTATTTATTTTTATTTAAACAAGCATACCCCTGTAGTGGGTAGCTGGAACAGAGAATAAAATTTCGTCTGCAGGGAATCAGGGAACGCTCAGTACATTTACATCATTTAGCAAACACCCTTATGCAGAGTGTCTCACAGGGGCCCCAGCAGTGGCAGCTTGGTGGACCTGGGATTCGAACTCATGACCTTCTGGTTAACATAACCATTAGTCTACCACGTCCCAGTAAATAATGCTCAGTATTAAATAGCAAATATATATGACAGTTTAAGGATTTAATAGAAAGTTTTACCTCTTTTGCATTTTTTATCATCCTTCTTACTGCTTCTTTGCAGCTGTAAATGCTTTCTCCATAACTTGGCTGAAAGTAGGCTACAGCGCGCGTGACTCCACGGAACGACCCTGTAGTGAAAGCGGGCCAACCGAGTTCTAAAACCGGGGGCTCCAGGTCGGAAACCTCGGGGAAATACGTGGCAGACGAACAATCCAATGTGCTGTGTTGCTCTAAATGAGAATCGTCCCCAACCAGGGAAACGCATCTCGGTACAACCGCGGCACGGGAGATTCGTCTGATCTCGTCATCGGTTAAAAAGTTCGCAATTCTCTCCTTGTTCAGAAAATCTGTAAAGGAGTCGATTCCTTCGGATACCAGCGTTTCCAGGGCAAGTCGGTGCCTTTCATTATATAAATCTTTTAGGTTTGAATCGTGCCGCACCTCCGACCTTCTCCAGTCCGGTAAATCATCCAGACACTGTGACATAGCCATACTTATTTTCAATTATTGAATAATAATAATAATAAAAAAAAAAGTTAAAAAAAAAAAAAAACGTCTGTTTTAGTCATTTAGTCAAGCCTTCTGTTTTCTGCTAATCATTTCTGCCCGTGCACGTTAAATATTTGATACCCTTCGATTGTGCTTGACGTTCATTGGCCACAAGTTTGAATTTGTAAGTATACAGGAAGGGGGAGTTTGTGACGTCAACAGGTATCCTGGTCATAAAAACTGTACGCGAATCACAGAACCGCACGTGCGTTTTAAAAAACAACAGAAAAGAACGTAAAACAATTTAAAACATTAAAACAGATATTTTACTCTCTCTCTCTTTCTGCTTTTATTTATTTATTTATTTATTTTCCTATTCATTCATGCTTCAATTAACTTTGCTGTTTTTTCACCCCCCCTTAGTTTGCTTGCCATTCCAAAATCAGGAATGTTCAATAAATATAGTCCAGTATTATATAGTAGTAAATAAATATAGGTATAGAATTCGAATTCAAGAGTATTTTAATAAACTGGACAAGTTCGTCTTTATAACATGATTAGCACCATAGCATGGCATCATAATTGCAGTAGTGTTCAGCTGATGAGGTTAGTTATATCAAACTTCTGAAGTGAGGGGCAGCAAGATCAGAGGAAAGACACATTCAAGCACAGACCAGGACATGGCCAGGTGTATGCTGATAGTATTTGAAGCATAGATATAACCCCTGCAATGTTAACAAGATGACGCATAATTTTGCTTCCAGAATGGCAACAAAAGCTTGAGTCAAAAGAGTCTTCAGTCAGAGTCTGAATATTCAAGGCTGCTATTGCATTAGTGTTATTGCTGATACAAGATGTACTTGTTTGAGTTGTAAAGTTATTTTTTTTTTTTTTTTGCATAATGTCAAAGTCTTGGATGGTGAGTTTGGATCAATGGCTCTCCTAAGATGTGCCTGCGAACACAGCATACACTCAGTCTCTGGGTGCACATCTCTAGTAATGGAAGCAAGCAATCCCATTAACTTCATGAACACTGTGAGGTTATTGCTTGAAAAAGGATGTGTGAGTTTTGTTTGGTGATCTATGTTGTACTTACAGTGGTGTGAAAAAGTATTTGCCCCCAGCTGATGTTTTTTGTGTAATGTTTAGGATCATCAAACAAATTTAAATATTAGTCAAAGATAACACAAGTAAACACAACATGCAGTTTTTAAATGAAGGATTTTATTATTAAGGGAAAACAAAATCCATACACCCATGTATCATCAATCCATGGCCCTGTGTGAAAAAGTGTTCTATCATAACACTGTGGTTAATCACACATGAGTTCTATTTCTCTAGCCACACCCAGCCCTGATTACTGCCACACCTGTATGCAAACAAGAAATCACTTAAATAAGACCTGACTGACAAAGTAAAGTAGATCCTCCAAAGATCCTTAAAAGCTACACATCATGCCGAGATCCAAAGAAATTTAGGAACAAATGAGAAAGAAAGTAGTTGAGATCTAACAGTCTGGAAAAGGTTATAAAGCCATTTCTAAAGCTCTGGGACTCCAGTGAAGCATAGTGAGAGCCATTATCCACAAATAGCGATAACATTAGACAGTGGTGAACCAGGAGTGGCCAGCCGACCAAAATTACCCGAAGAGTGCAGCGACAACTCCAAGATGTCACAAAAGGTCTCAGATTTGCCAGAAAACAATTTTTTTGCCAGAAAACTTTTGTCTGTAGACTGATGAGACAAAAGTTGAACTTTCTGGAAGGTGTGTGTCCCATTATGTCTGGTGTAAAAGTAACACCGCATTTCAGAAAAAGAACATCATACCAACAGTAAAATATGGTGGTGGTAGTGTGATGGTCTGGGGCTGTTTGGCTGCTTCAGGATCTGGAAGACTTGCTGTGATAAATGGAACCATGAGTTCTGCTGTCTACCAAAAAAACCTGAAGGACAATGTGTGGCCATCTGTTCTTGACCTCAAGCTGAAGCAAACTTGGATAAATAGATAAAAAAATGAAGACTTTTGAGTGGCCTAGTCAAAGTCCTGACCTGAATCCTATTGAGATGCTGTGGCATGACCTTTAAAAGACGGTTCGTGTTTGAAAACCCTCCAATGTGGCTGAATTACAACAATTCTGCAAAGATGAGTGGACCAAAATTCCTCCACAGTGATGTAACAGACTCTGCAAGTTAACTGCAAACGCTTGATTGCAGTTCTAGCTGCTAAGGGTGGCCCAACCAGTTATTAGGTTTAGGGGCAAACACTTTTTTCACACAGGGCCAGGTTTGGATTTTGTTTTTATTTAATAATAAAAACCTTCATTTTAAAACTGCATGTTGCATTTACTTGTTATCTTTGACTAATAATTAAATTAGTTTGATGATCTGAAACATTAAAGTGTGACACATGCAGAAAAATCAGGAAGGGGGAAACTGTATATACTTAATAATACAGCATAAGTGGGAACTTTTACTGAAATCACAAATAAACTAAAAAATCTCAGGCAAGAAGTGAGTGAAAGCCAGTCCAGAGATGTCAATACATGGGATTGGTTTGAATTAACCAGAAAAATAGGGACCATTAACTAAATTGTGAATAATGGTTGGTGTAGTTTTTGGCTGTTCTTTGTTCTGTTCTGTTCTACTTACATTTAGTAGGTGGACAAGGTTGCTGCTAAACAGATGCAAAGAATACTGAACTGTTGTTGATGTAAAGAGTACAAAAAAGCACCGATAGGACATTTGGCTTGATATAATTCATATTCCTCAAAAAAACAGAAGATTCCAATTCCTTAAGTGAGAATGAAGAAACATTAGTACATCATTAACTGCACATACAGTTACAAGTGAACACTACTACCACTACTACTAATACTACTACTAATAATAATCATCATAATCATCATTGCTCGAAACCTGAAGGAATATTTAACTGTGGGTATACCACTGTTCTACTAGCATGTTTACAAAATAACCAAGTTACGTTGTTGTGGAACATAATTAAAATTAGAGAACAGTAACAATTGTAGAACAAAAGATGATTACAACAAAATAAATTGACTCCTTTGTGGCCGCAGGATGGCACTAGTTTCTCACACTGCTCTGGTGTGTGTCTTGATCCACTCTTCTTCCACTCGTCTTTTCCTCAGTTTGGTAATTGTAGTAGGTTTCTTAGCAACAACTTTACTGCCACATATTTTCCAGAGCTTTTCAGTTGGGTTTATATCAGTAATCCTGGCTGCTAATTTCATTATTTCAATGTTCTGAGTTTCAATTGAATTGCTGAGAGGAATTGCTTTTTTCAATGAAATCTTTTTTGTAGTGTGACGGGGCATTGTACAGTATGAAAAGTGTGGGCTGACTGGGCGATGCTTGCAGAGAAGAAACTGCATGTTGACAAAGGAGGTTGTGATAAACACTTGCATTCACCCATGTAGCTATATAAGAGGCCCAACTCCTCCTACAGAAAACATCCCCAAAACCATGATAATTTCAGCCTGTTGTGTGGACAGAGGAAATCAAATCTTACGAGAGATCCAAAGCTCAATTTAATTTATTGGGTTAGATGGGAAACATGTTCAGCATCAAACTTGGGAAAGGCTAAACCCAAAGTGTGTAAAAAAGTCAGTGAATGGTGGTGATGGAAGTCTTGTGGTTTAAGGACCTCTCCACTTCACAAAATCCCTTAAAGATTTTTGTTGTATAATCTTCATTTGTACTATAATAGTTACTGTTCTCAAATTTCAATTTCAGTGTTAACCAGTTTTCCAAGGGTTTTTGTTGAAGCGCTTTGGTTATTTTGTAAAACGTGCTAGTAGAACAATAATATATGCACAGCTAATATTCCTTCAAATTTTGATCAGTTGAGATTAACAATACATCAGAAACAATCAAGCGTTGATAAACGATTCCCTAATTCTGAACTTGAACTAAATACCAATTTTCCCTAATTCTGAACTTGAACTAAATACCAACCCAGGCATTAACTGTGCCATCAATGGTGCAATTGTGTCTGTTAAGTCAATTCTGTCTACATCCCAGCACATCTCTCATGGACCAAAATTAAATATTCCTCTTCTGCATGGTCTTCTCTGCCAGTTCATATTGCTTGGTTTCCGGGAGACATTGACAATAGATGAAGGGGACTGTTGTAAGCTTGCAGAAATTGCTGATCCATTTGCATATAATCTATAAATATATACATATACATATACACACAGTATATATATATATACTGGAGCCTTGCCACTTCTGCAGAGTTGAGAATCTACCAAACGAGGCATTATTCTGGAATTAACTGAGGTCATAGTTCACTTTATAGGTCACTTTATCATAATTAATCCAGAGAAATAATAGTTGTAATATAAATGATCGAGCAATAAAAATATAATAAATACTAAGTAGTAAAACTGCTAGTGGTGCCATCTAGAGGCTAAGTGCTGGACACATCTCAACTATTTAAATAAACTGAGCCGGCAAGATAATCCCTTCAAAAACAACTTGAAACTCATCAAAGTAAAAGAGTGACCCATGAATGTCTTGAACTGTCATGTTGTAGTACTTTACTATTGAGGTTTAAACTAAAAAGAGGAGGCCATTTGTTTACCATTCTTAACATCAACCTAAGTCCACTTTGTCCATAAAGAATCCACATATATGAATGAAATTATTATGAAACTAATAAAACCAGATTTACCAAATGAGAATTGAGTAACTATAATAATTGTATTTTGTTTAGCCAAGTGTGAAATATAATAATTTATGGAAAGCATAGATGTATATAGAATTAACCCACTTCCTAATGTTGACATGACTGTACGAGACATTGGATTCAAGGGGATTTGCCAATATCCCTTAGTGAAACAAAGAGGCAAATAACCTAATCTAACCACCTAACCAACCAAGCAGCTCATGTCATTTTCACAACTAGCTTGTTTGGTTCAGTTTAATTAGACACAGCAATCTTGGGCTCATTTTGTGCAAAAAACTTTGGAGTAGTTCAATACATACTGTAGTGTACAAAGTGTGCAAGATGCTGGATTGAGGCTGGATTGTCTGCTCACTCATATTTTTGAAAGCATTCTTATAAGCACCTTGAGAAAGACTAGCCATTCCTGGAGCTCAGTCATGTAAAAGAAAATTAAAATCTTCACTGCTTGAAAATGAGGATCAGGCTTATATGGCTGAGCACAGAGACAGCTAGAAGCATTGAACAGCAGGGCTGAGGAAAACAACCTGGTTCCACATCAGTTATGGTCAGAGTATATATAGCAAACTATACTTTACCTTCTATATGATGTGCACAGCAGTGCTACAACCTGAGACCCGAATAAATAAATAAAAAAAAACGTTGAGAATTATGCCGTTTGCAGAGGCACGTTGAAAATGTTTGCTATCAAATTTTTTTATTAGATGGTTCATTACATGGTGTTCTTCACATTGCTTTAGAAGACAATGCCAGTGTCCTCGAAGACCTGGTGTTATGAACAGGGAAATGCCTGTGGAGAACTGCAGGAACTCTTGTACTAATTGATTAATAGGGGTTTGAGCAATAGGGTTTATGTACAAGATTACAAAAATGTTTAAGTATCTGATCAAATTAATCAACCGGGCCATTCTTTTGCACATTATAAACGCCTGCCTGAATCTATTTATTCAGCAATACTTTGTATGGTTCAAGATTACAGTTAATTTGATGACAATCATTTAAAACTAATACAAAGTATTTTCCTTGTGCACTCCATTCCAGGGTTCCTACAGGTTTCTTCAAGTTAAATTCAAGTCTTTTTAAGACCATTTATATAAAAAATTAATACCTATTTCACGTCCTTACCAGCAAAGAAAAACTAAATCCTTGAACTTGTGTTCATTTATTTTTCAAATGTGGAATGGGTAAAAGATAAGCCAAGCAGTGTGAAAAATAAAAACATTTCAGTAGGCCACAAGAAAGTTTGCCAAACAATGTTAAGTTGTTTTTTTAACATGAGCTAGCTACTTATTCCATGCTGGGAATATGGGGAACTGAGAGACCCCTGAACAATAAACATCAAAAATCAGAACTCAACAATAAATTAAATTAAATTAAGAAACACAGTCAACTCCTTAGCTCTTCACTCAGGGCAGCAATGTCTTTATCAAGGACAGCCAGTTCCGTCAACTTCTCCTTATGGCCTCTCCGCAAGAGGTTGGATCTGGAGATCAGGTCAGTGTTGGTGTGGAAAACCCAAAAGCTGTGCGCAGATCCACTCTAGTTGCGGCCATAGCTGGAGGTTCTGCAGCGCTAGCAGCAAACTGGCTAACATTAGCCAGTGAAACACGCAGGCGATGGAAGAAGTTTGTTTTTGTCCATTGAGAGCGTTTATGTGCTTAGACGACTTGGCATGAGACTCTAATGCCTTCATTCCCATTGTACCTAGCTGAATCCTTTTTTTTGCATATGGTGCAAAGCGCCTCAAAAGCATTGTTGTCCACTGGTTTTAACCAATGACAAAGAGTTTTTATCTAGCCACGCTTCATTAAATTTACATTTCCCCATAACCTCAGAATGAAATTGGTAGCTAGCTAACGTAAAAACAAACTTTAAAAATATAACTGCGTGTGTCAGTCAACCTTTCCTGTGGAATGCTGAGATTTTCATTGATTTCTCGCGCTTCTCCTTTGCTTGTTGTGTTGTGTTGTAGTCTATGGCTGTGGTGTCGCAGCGCGTGATCTTCCTTTACTGAAGGCATCGCGTGTTCGCAGTATTTTGTACGGTGACCCGGGGCTGCGTTGCGTTCTCAATTATTGGTTCCGCCACTCTTTTATACTACGTCATTGAATCAAAATAATCGTGGTTGACAAATGAAACTTTTGAGGAAAATTACAATATGGAAAAGTTACATACAGCACAATTTTTAAGACCCAGACATCAAAATTCAAGACTTTTTAAGGTATTATTTCCAAATTAATAAATTCAATGCTTTTAAGACTTTTTAAGACCCCGCAGGAACCCTGCATTCTAATCGTCGAACAAGAGCCATACCAATTAGTTTTATGGTGACCTCATTTAATGCAGCCTGACTTAACATCTAGGTCACTGTGGCTGCAGAGGCTGTTTTCAGATATGACCCCCAAAGTTCTGCTGTTTTGTGAAGAAGTTTTTGGTCTTCCTATATCCAATGATTTAGGAAATAAATGCATTTTTGCTATAACGATCAATTTGTATAAAATCTCTTTTTGTTTCTTTCAGTAGCCCACAGTTTCGTTGGCCTGTACCGGCCAAATGTTTTGGTTTGGCCAAGCTAAATTGTTTGTCAGCAAATTCTCTATTTGTATTATTTCAAATAATACTGGACTAGGACTACTTTGAAAAAGAAAGATTTTCTGTGGTGCAAAAAAAAAACCTTTAAAGTGTCCATTCATCCACCAAATATCAGTGTGTGACTATTTATCAGAGGAACAACCAAGAGACCAAAGGTAACTGAAGGAGCTAGAGAAATTCAAAGATTTACGAAGAAAGTCACAAAGCAAAAAAAACTGACCATACATGAAGCAATGTGACATTCTGTTAGAAGTTTGCAAAAAGACTTTCTGCATCATTACTAGTCACAAATATTTTCCATCCAATCGAAAAGCTTGAGAGCATGTTGAAAATATAATTAAATTAACACTCATAAAGCCAAGTTACCTTTATTCAGATCTGGAAAAAAAACATGGCTCTGATCTTCAAATGCTAGCAATAGAAAAACATTTTCACACAACTAAAAATTACCAATGTTTACAATATTATCAAAACTTAAATATATGCCATGATTTAGTAATCCAATAAATTTTTAAAGCCACTGGATCTACTGAAATATCAATAAGTCAGTGAAAATTGAGGTCATAAGTAATAAAATTAAATCCACTGACCTTTGTTTAGGACAATAAATTCATATCCAAGCACTATACAGTAAATTACAATGTTAATTTTATTTTTTAATCAGAGAGAAACAGACTTTCTACACTTTGTAACAATTCAACTGTGTGAGTAAATATACAAGGCAGTAAAAATCATAGGAGGACATGTGTGATGAAATGATCCAATATGTTATTTTTTCCCTGCTTGTTCATAACAGGAATGGTGAAAGTAAAATGTGTCCTTTCAGTAAGCTTGTACCTTCATCAAAAAAAAAAAAAAAGATACAAAAAAGAAATTGTCACAATGTAAGTTTCAGGGCTAATACAAGACAGAAGGAAGTTTGCCTTGAGAGTTGGGAGACTTTGCCCAAAACTTGGATCAAGTGCCCAGCAAACCCATTTCTTTCCCCTTCTCTTCAAATCGTCCAGCTGGCCTATAAAGGCTCTCATTCGGGGAGATGCCTCCTGACCATGCTGCTTCTTCAGTTCTGGTACCAGACACACATCTATCTAGACTTTTTGACCCTTCCTTGGTAAAATCTGTACTTGCCACCCTGCCACCTCTCTTACATAGGAACCTCTCCTGCAGCACTGTCCCTTTTGTGCAATTTTGAACCATTGAAGGAAATGTAGGTGTTGTTTTCAATGTCCTATTTTCCATCGACAGCTCCTCTTGTTCTGATTCTCTGTGAAAGTCATTGGCAATGGTTTCTGAAGACTCAGGAGTTGGCTTGAAGGCACAGTTGCTTTCTTTACATTTTCCATGGTTTAGAGCCTCTTTCACATGTGTGTGTGTGCTCTTGTCAGTAGACAAATCAAAAAAAGCATTCAGTCTCTTTTTTGCAGTTCTTGAATTTTCACTTTTCTTCTTATTATCAACTGTGAACAACCACTCACAATCAAAGTTCATTTCATGCTTGAGTTGGTTCACTGCTTGCATGTTAAAGCCTAGTAAGACTAATGGTTTTCGAATCCCAAAGTCTCGCTCACATGACTGCCTTTGGTTGGCAAAGTGACTTAAGACGTCAGACTTCCACAGCCATAGGCTGGCAGCGAGTTTTTCTATCTCTCGCTGGGATGGATATGGCTGCTGGTTGAAATATGTGGTCAGGAAAGCCTTACGTGCATCATAAGACTCATCTGCATGATCTCTGGGATCCAAGATGAGAATGGGATCTGCAGGTTTTTCCACAAATATTGTGGGATGGTATCTATTTTGAGCAACCATTTTTTTCTTCTTAGAGTCAAATGGATATGAGGCAACCATTTCTCGTTTAAGAGCTGAAATGCACTTGTCTTGAACCTTTGGAGCTTGTCCAACCCCTCGGCAGTGTATTAGATGAAGCTTAATTGTGGAAGCAGTCATGTTTCTTGTGTACACACCCAAACAATGGATACACTTGTAAGTGTGCTTTTTCTCAACCGGATGGAGAGTTTGTAGCACCTGGTGCCGGTCTTGAAGATGCTGTGCAAGTGCATCAGAAACGGGACCCTTTAAAATGGCAAAGCAGAGAGGACACAGCGTCTTGCCAATTTCTTGGTTCTTCCTCATCAATGATTCACTGGATCTTTTTGGCCCCTTTTCTACAATTATTGTAGACCCAGATCCAGTATTGTTTGGTGAATGCACAGTTGTGGATAGTGACTTGGGTGCTTCCTTCACATTATAGGTAGTCACTATAAGCTGCACATTCTTTGGACTGCCTTGTTGAAGTGTCAGATCAAATGTCAGCGGAGAGTCAATAGTAAGATCCGCTGGTTCATTTGGATGCATCTGCCTCTTGTGCATTACTATCTTGTCAACCTCATAAAATGTGGAATCACACTGTGGGCATGTCAGGCCATGTATTAACATGTGATTTAGCAGAGAGTCACTTGGCAGGTAGCGATTACAATACAGACACTTGCTTGTGAAAGTGTGGATCTTCATAATGTACTTAGCTATAGCTTGCACCCTATCAAGCTGATGCGCCTTTTCAACATGAAGAGCAAATGTACTCTCAGGAAAGAGTTCATTGCAAATTGTGCAGATCTTCCACTTCTGTGTTTGTGAGGTGTTCAGTGCATTAGCGGAACCCTTCTTGGCCTGTAATGAGGTCAAAGTGGCAGTGGCAGTAGCAGGATGCAGTGAAGAGAGGGGTAGGGACTTCACTGAGGGGGACACATTACCATGTGATGTTAACATTAAGCTACCTTGGTGTTTTCCTGTATATGACTGGGAAGCTGTGCTGGACAACAGAGCTTTGTCAGGTAGAGTAATGCACAGTGGTTGGCCAGGACTTGTGACACCCTGCTTAAAATGGTTGCCAACAGGCACTCTCATTACTTTGGGCATGTTAAAGCAATTAACAGGCTGCACCATGTGTGAAGGTATTCTAGGTGTGACTGGAGCACCCCTCTGAATTATGCTGCCCTGAGAACGAGCCACCATAACATTGGTGTGACCAATCATGGCAGTTACTTGATAGCCAATATGTTCATGGAACTCAATAACATGTTGAACCAGTGCCTCGTAGGAACGACAGACAAAGAGGCAACTTTTACAGTGAATCCCATAACTACTGATTGTGGCTTCCTCACTGCTTTCTTGCTTCTCTGGATTTCTGACTACATAAGGTGTAGTCACATGCTGGAAGTGTTCCCTATAAATGTGCCTGCGCACTACATTGTATAATCTGTCCCGGTAATTGCATTTCTTGCAGTAGTACACTGCCAGCTCCTTTCTGTCAGTCAGCATAGGCTTGTCTATCCGTGGACTGTCCTTACCACCTACCATGGTTCCAAGTGGACTGGCAATACCCTGTCGTACAACATTATAAGGCATGTGGAACAGCCTAACATGAGTCTCCAGAGTTCGTTTGTTCCCACTGTACATACAATAGGAGCAGTTGAGAAGGATGCGGTTCTCAAAATCATCTCTGTGCACATTACGAAAGTGATTCTTGTAGGCTGAGAAGTATTTGGAAGCAAAGGGACAATCGGAGCAACAAAATTGCTTCGTTCTGTAGTCCTAAAACACATAAATAGGGAAATCTATGTGTGAGCAAGGGGAAAAAGCTATTTAACAATAAGTAAATAGTTTGGAACAAAATTAGTAAATGCATGAAAATTATCTAAAGTTAAAATGTCTTACTTGTGACTTTGTCCAGGATGGATCCCACATGCACACATCAAGGTAAAAATGTTTCATATAGAACTCATCAGGACCAAATGCTTTGTAATCCTAAAGAAGACCAAAATTAAAAACATAAACTGAAATTGTCAGAACACTACAGAATAATGTTCATAATACTCTTAAATCAATGACACCTCAGAGTTTTGCAACAATTGCATTTATATCTTCTTCTACTGTTTTTAAAATGTTACTTTAAAATATATGTTGTTTGAACAATATATTACATTTAGAAGCTGTGATTTTTCTTTTGCTCATTGGTGCGTGTACTGAAAAACCATGTGTGGACATTGAAGAAACCAGAAAAGCAGATATAGCAGATACTGCACAAGCCATATAGCATGTTATAATAGGTTATATTGCTTGTAAAGGTTAAATATTATATAAAATTGATGCTCATCTCGGAGATTTATACACCTTTCAGTAACATTTCATTCAGCCATGTTCAGAAGTCATATCCTGACAAAAAGAACAATTAAAGGATTTCTTTTGGAAAAAAGAACCTTTATATTCACTACAAGTTGTGTATTTTTAAACAGTTGGTTAATAACGTGACAGTATGGTAACAAGTCACACCAAAGACGATGTACGATCGGTCACAACCTCATTGGGGTTTGGTCACTCTAATATTAAACCCTCATGACTCACACATACACGCACTAAAACAAAAAAAACCTAGTCTAAACTAGACTGGTCCATCCATTTTTCTTTTGTTTTACACCCACCTATCCTAGCCAACTTTGGTTAGTTTCAAAATTCATCCCCCTGCTTAATTAGCCTGGCAGAATTAAGTGCTCCTCAGAAACTTGTATGAGAGCCTTCAGATGGTCCACATATCACTCATTCACCAGCTGTAATTGGCTTCCCAAAACACCAACAAAAGCCCATCCAACAAAAGAGATTCCTTATCCAATGTAAGTACAGTAACTCCAGATTATTGCCGAACTGGTGCACTTAAAGGCAAAGTTTAACGCCCTTTTAAAGAACTACAACAAGGTTAAATGCATACATTGGTGGAGAAATAATGTACATTGCTAGAGGAATGCACTAATATTCAATTCATTCATTCTCTGTTCAAGACTCTCCTTTGTTGACCTTTGTGTGTGTTTTACACGTTAGATTAGTTACTGTGTATAGTCTCTTTTTTTGTATTAAGCTGCTGATCTTATTACTGTGTCCTTAACATAATTAATTAATATATATTTAGAATGTGGGCAGTTCAATTTTCACCAAAATTCCCATACATATGTTTGTGGAGAATGCAGACAGATTAACGTAAATTGCCAATTCTCTTACAACCTGTCCTTATCCAATCAACTATTCATGTCACAACAGCAGAACGCATAAAATCACACAGATAGAGAGAGAGACCTTGCATCAAATATCAGAATGGGGAAAATGTGTGCTCTCTACGACTAACATTGGAATGGTTGTTGGTGCCTGACATTCTGGTTTAAGTATTACATAAACTGATCTGGTAATTTCACACACTAATGTCTCTAGAGTTTACACCAAATGGTGCAAGAATTAAACACTGAGGGGGTGACAGTTCTGCTCACATAAAATATATTTTCTTTTCAATGTTCACAAAATACATAGCCATGGTTATATTACAGTATAGTCTGCTAAATATGAATAATGAAAACAATATTCTAAAAATATTTCCTGTGTATTATATTTCCTTGAAGTATTTTATTGTATATGGCCAAAGCCTTGCTGACACTTAATCACAACACAGTCTCTTCTTGGAAAACACTTCAAGGAAGGATTTCTAGTTGTGCCCATTCAGAAAAACAGAACTGGCAGACAGTTAATCAGTTCATCTTTAAGTGCAGCATACTAATACTTATCTTGATATTTCACAGTTGCAGAACACCATTTAAACTGTATTAGTTTCCTCAAACACCTAGATTTAAAACACTGCACATCAAGCCATTATCAATATAAGTCACATCAAATTCACAATCAAAATATAAGTGCAATTAAATGGTGTGTTCAACTTGCATATTTCATAAAACTTAATACTACAGCATACAAAGACATTAAGGAAGACATTATGTGCTTCCTACGCCATACATAATTTATATGTATGATGGTCAGGTGGTATTATTGTGTAGCTTGATGGAAACTGCACACAGTTTTATTTTATTTTATAAAAGGCTATTTATATTAATAACAGATACAATATGGCACTACACCTTGTTGTTTGGGCCATAAAAATACAAAGAATATAGTTTAAAAATACTGACAGTATATACTTCTACATATGTAAATAATAAAGTGCAATTTAGGAATCCTTGCTTTTATTTCATTGTATTTTTATAAACATAGGTTATTTAACAACATTTATTTTTATTGTAAGAGCTAAAATGTCCTATAATTGAGATGTGAGGGTTTGATTTTTCATGGTCTACAAACACTTTCGTCTAGTTACAGATACCAAAACTATTTGTTCTACCTGCTAAAAAAGTGTGGGATGCTTTCTACAGCTGAAGGAGTTAAAATATCGGATCTTAAAACATCTTGTGATCTTATACAGTAGAATAAGTTTGGGGGGAAAAAAAAAAACCACAACATACTACAAACATACAACTGGGATTCTCTGCTAGAAGGATGGATAGATAGATGGACAGATAGAGTTTGGCATCTACCAGAAGTGCAAAGAGTAGCAATTGTGCAAATAGACAAGTGCAGATAAATATGTAAATATATGTACAGAATGTAATATTTTATTTATTTATTTATATATATATACATATATATATATATATATATATATATATATATATATATATATATATATATATATATATATATATATATGTATGTATATACACACACATATATATATACATATACATACACACACACACATATATATATATATACATATACATATATATATATATATATATATATATATATATATATATATATATATATATATATATATATATATATATATATACACACACACATATATACATATATATATATATATATATATATATATATATATATATATATATACACACACACACATATATACACACACACATATATATATATATATATATGTGTGTATATATACATATACATATGTTTACATATATATATGTAAACATATGTATATATACACATATATACATATATATATATACACATATATATGTGTATATACACATATATATATATATACACATATATGTGTGTATATATATATATATATATATATATATTTATACTATATATATATATATATATATACACATATACACACATATATATATATATATATATATATATATATATATATATATATATATATAAAATATATGTGCACAGTGAATAAATATAAAGGCTTTAGCAGTGCAGAGATGTGGACATTGTTGAAACAGGTCTTGGTTGCTAATTATACTTTTGTTTTAGAGAGAAAGTTATCATATAAACCAAATGAAACATTTTTTGCATTACTAACCTCTATATGTTCTTTGCAGTAGTCCAGACCAATATCACTCAACAGCCTCTTGACCCTTTTCCTAGCTTTTCTCAGTCGTGTAAGGTTGTTTACTGGAAGCTGAAACATTTCTCCTTTATAAAGAGCAAAAAAAAAATTTATCATTTAATCCTGTAACAATACTGCAAACCAGTACATGGTCAGGATCACATCACTTATCAGACACAGAGAAGTAAACATGGTATATACACAGTAGCTAGTCGAAAGAATGTATATAACACACACACAAAAAATAAAAATAGCTAAACAATAAACGCCAGCTATTCAGTAGTGGGCCTCCGATCAACTGGCTAACAAAAATATCACCTCTAACCAGCTTGTTTAAAACATGCCGTGGTACGAAAAGGTTACCAAATAGTTACTAGTTATTAGAAAGCTAAGAAATGTTAAAGCAAACATTGCAGCAGCTGAATGTATAATGTACTGCTAGTCATTTGTTAGCTAGCTAGCTAGCAAGCTAACACATTTGTGGAAGCATTAACAAGAACATTACCTTGTTTTGTTTTTTTGCAGGTGTTTCCTGCAACTTTTCGTTTACTCTTGAATGAATTAGTCCTGGAGATTATAAAACAAGCAAACCAACAAACAAACGCTGTAATTGTCGTTGGGTTCGGTTTTTGCTACCGGCGGATCTTTTTAACTTTATCTTAGGGGATCTATAGGTTTCCATAATCGGCTAAATCTGCGTTTGTCTTTAGAAGATCATTGATCTTTCTGCTGAATTTAACACCAGCTAGACGTTACAGAAACAATACTATCACTATAAATAGCAGATCGAACATTTTTTTTTTCTTTAGGTCTAGACCGTTTCATACAACTAGCCAAGCCTGTTCAAGATGGCGAACTGATTCACCGGAAGTGACATTTTGTGTAAGTTAAACCATAATGCTGCCTCCACGGAAGCTCGTGCGGATGAATTCGGTGCTGGTGAATTAACCCACGTGGTGTGTGTTTCGGTCCGGGAATAATGGAGGTCGGAAGAAAACGCATTGAACATCATTCGTTTTTATAAACAGCAGATAAAACACCGAAGTCCCAAACGAACAGACTTGGAGATAAATTTTAAACTGGAATAAAATAAAATAAAATAAATAGGCCCTTATTATAAACCTATACAGGTTTCACAAAAGAATTCTGACATAATACATTAGATTTTAAATATGAATATATTACTTTTTGTAATTAACAACCCAAACCACTCTAATTCAATAAATGAGTAATGAAACATTTGTAAACAATTTTTAATTTTCCAGGTTTGCAGTATATAAGCTTTGTTTACTGTCTAAATCCATTAATTATCCTATGGATAATTATGAAAAGCATAATTTAAAGATTGAATAAAAAAAAAAAGAATTTTTACTAAACACAAATAAAATATCAAATATACCTATTTATCTGTCTATCTACTATGCAATGACAATAAAGTTCTATCTATCTATCTATCTATCTATCTATCTATCTGTCTGTCTGTCTGTCTGTCTGTCTGTCTGTCTGTGTGTTTGTGTGTGTGTGTAGATATATACAATAATGTGAGAAAATTAGGACACCCCATTAAATATTCTATTCTGTATTAAGAAATATCTCCATGTCACTTTCTAATATTGTTCTAATTTGTACTTGTAGATAAAAAACACTTTGTCTTCACTTATTAAACAAAAGAAAATCAACAAAGGATCTCAGGTAGGATTTAGATAGGGACAATTCCATAATTCCCCACTTTTTAAATTTCAGCCAGTCCTTGGTGGATTTAATGGTATGTTTTAGATCATTGTCATGTTTCAAGGTTCAGTTCCACTTCAGCTTCAGCTTTTTTTGACATATGGTCTCAGATGTTCCTCAAGCACCTTCTGATACAATGTAGAATTCATAGTGGATTCTATGATCATGAACTGGTCTATCCTGCTGCAGCGAAGCATCCCCAAACCATAACACTTCCACCTCCATGTTTCAAAGTTGGTATGCGAATCTTTTACTAAAATGCTGTGTTTGGTTTATGCAAACCATGCCCTCTGTTATGGTGTCCAAATAATAACATTTAGACTCATCTGTCCAAAGCACATTATTCAAGTCTTGGTCTTGCCCTCATGCTTTTCTTAGACGTGTCCCCCTTGTGCACCTCCCATGATAAAAGTTGTCACTCTCTTTCTGATTGTAAATTCATGCATTTTGATGTCAACTGTAGCAAGAGATTGCTGTAGGTCCTGTGATGATATTTTAGTGGTTTTGGAGATTTCTTGCAGTTCTCCACTTTTAATTGATTTTCCAGACAGAGGAATGGCTGATTACAAATTCTTTTGAGATCTTTTTATATCACTTACCAGACTCACCAGACCAATTTCTTTCTGAAGGCCTCAGAGAGCTCTTTGGATCTCACCATTGTGATACCTCACACTTCAACAATTAAGAGCAAACCAAACTATATGTCTGAGGATTAAATAAGGCAAGCCTTCTTCAAAATGCTCTGTAACAATGTCCTGATAATTTGCACCTGATGTGATACACCTGTAGATAATTTTATTCAATTTAAGTACAAATAAATGTGTGTATGTCCTTACTTTTTCCTCACAAGAAATTGGATTTTTTTAAAACGACATTTTCTAGATCATTTGAAAAAGACTTTTCTTTGATTTTATTTGTTTAGTTATATTTCTTGACTCTTCAAATATTAAAATGAAGAACAAATGCCCAAATGTTTAAATATTTATAAAAAAAAAAAAAAAAAAACACGCACTTTCATGGGGTGTCCTAATTTTTTTAGGACACTATGTTTGAGAAACTTGACTGCAACCCGATTTATTTTTTCCAACAAATCAAGATTCAAGATTCAATCACTTTTATATATTATACTTACCATAACCTGTGGCATACCATAAACTGCAATCTGTGAATTACCAACATGAAAGGAAAGAAAAAATAGCTTCCACATAGCTTGTGTGGAAAACGGTGCGGTGGCCTAGTGGTTAAGGCTTGTATACAGTAAAATTTTGTGTGGCTGTGGTCAAGTAACTGACTGTTAATTTTCACAAATTTCACATGTATTATTTTGAATTCAAGACTGAGAATTTTCTTTGATTTTTTATCAACAGTGGTGTCAAAAGTATTCACATTCATTACTCAGGTAGAAGTATAGATACTGTACTAGGGTTTAAAAAGACTTCTGTAGAAGTTGAAGTACTCAAGCTTTTTACTCAAGTAAAAGTGTAAAAGTGCTGGTTTCAAAACTACTTAAAGTATAAAAGTAAAAGTATTGCAAGGAAAAAATGCCATTAAGGACAAAAGCTTACACTCTAAAAAACGCTGGGTTGTTTTTTCAACCCAAATGGTGGGTTGAGGCCGCTGCGTAGGACTTTGGGTTGTTTTAACCTACTGTAAGTTTGGGTTGAAAATTGTCTTGAGCTAAAACCCAGCGGTGCTGGGTTGGGAACACGGACGTGAAAGAGAGCATGCACGTCAACGTGAAAATCAGACGACACTAGTGCGAGAAGCCGCCATTTTCTTTGCGTCTTCAGATAAAAGCGAGTGAAATTCTGTCTGAAACGTAAGTTATTCAGTATGTATTTAACGATGTTCATAGCCATAAAGAAATCTGCTTTACTGTATAAACTAATCTTATATGCGCAATTTAGGCTTTGAGTCAGTTAAACCGAGATTACCTCACGGAGTCCGACTCACGACAGATCCCAGATCAGTGAACAGGAGAGCACGCATGGCATCTTCATCGGAGCTTGGAAGGAATAGGGTAAATGCTTTTTAAATATTACTTTTGTACATGTCAAATCTACTTTATTATAAATGATTTCTGTGTTAGATACGGTTTTGAAACGGCGGAGTTTACTTGATGGTAACATATTTTGTTAGGACATCCAATTTCCCGCTCTGCTTCTACATTTTGTTTAACTTTGCTGTAAGGTACATTCAACAGAAAACGATATTCATTCACGACGAGCATACTACATAATATACATGTATAGTTCTTTTTTTCAGGATTAAATTTAAATTCCTATACTCCTGTACAGCCTATGGTTAGTGTGAAACACGCGGGAATGTCTGAGGTCAGCTCAGGCTAAATAAGGTTTAAAACTAATGTTTGACTACCATTTTATTCGTGACACACCCAGGATAATTAGGATAATTTAGGAGTTTTATTACATGATCTTTTTACATAATGTAATAGTAGCAAGCACTGTGTTTTCTCTGAAAGTGTAAAGTGTAGTTATGTCTTGGTATTGTGTTTAATGCTTTTCATTCAGATGTAATTTTTTAACTCTGTTAAGTCTTATGTTTGATGACATCAACTCTGATTTCATGATTACTGAAGAGCAATGAGATGTTTTACTTATTTTCATGTAACTTGTATACCTATACCTGAATAAACTTTAAGACATTTTTGAACCTTTCAATTAAGGTTAACCAGGGTAATGTCAGACTGCTAATTTTGCCTTGCCACTCTTTGTAATTGGAATATAAATTAAAATTCGATCATAATGCTAAAATATATTTTCTGTTATTTTATTCCAGATGGATGAATATGTGAAAACCAAACTAAGAGAATGGAATCTTGAAGAGTTAATTCCCATATTTGAACTTATAACTTGTACACTGTTACATGAAATGTTTTCATATTTCACATACATATTGTTACGTCCTTTTCTATTTTTGTTTTCTGTTTTGGGAGGTGTTTGTGTTTCTGTGCAGGATGAACACCTATTGGTTCCTGAGGTTTACCTGGTGCCACACCCTGCCTGGTCAGCTGACTCCCTGCGGCCTATAAAAGCCTCCACCACCTCTGCCTGTTTAGTTTTTTGGCTTATTTGCTGTGTTTGGTTACTCGTTTACTGCTAGCCAGTATTGTGAGAGTTGTTTTTTGTATTTGTGTTTTTACCATTCCTGTTAATACTGACTCCTGCCTGTTCATTTTGACTTTGATTCTGGGTTGCCGTTGTTTGGACTTGTTAGCTAATCTGTAAATAGTTGTATATAGTATTATTGGGGAGGTAGGGAGACCGATGGCATTTTTGTTTGTACCTTTTATTGATTGTGTTTTTGTTCAGGGAGTTAGGTAAGTGATTGTATTTTCTTTTTCTTTTGTTTAGTAGGGAAGTTAAAGGGTACAATAATTAGCTGTTTTATTTGTTATTTTGGCCTTGTCGGCTCCTGAAGACATACCCACACTTGTACACTTGTTCCTCTCATTAAAATATTGTTCTTTCAGTTACCTCTGTTTTCTCGTTCCCTTTCATGTTGCACCTTCACCCCTAGACGTGGCGTAACAATATTTAATTGGAAGTCAATTTTCCTGACTGCAGTCAGTTTGATGCATGTTCATTATTCTAAATTCTTCTATTTTTCTTATACAACACTGCAATTACATTGCAATTGATGATTCTTATATCTTCTGATATTGATTTTTATGATTGTGTAAATGTTATGAAATGTTTGTCTAATTTGTATTTTATTAAAGTTATTTTTTCTGATTAAGTCAGTTTAATGCTGTTTCCTTATTACATCTACATACTTTCCTTCTCTGCAATTACATTGCAATTGATGATTCTTACTGATGATTCTTATATCTTCAAATATTGAGGTTTATGTAAATGTTATGAAATGTTTTCATATTTTAAATTTGTATTCTTAAAGTAAATTTTTCTGACTGAAGTCAGTGATGCATTTACTGTGATATTTGATACATTTTCATAGAAATTGTCTTAATGCTGAGATGGGAAAAATGTGTCCAATGACATTTATACTATTCATTATTTTTTTTTTCAAAATTGTCCCTTTTAAATTTGATACATTCAAAATTTGTCTAAGTATTGCTGTAGATTCATTATTTTAATCACTTAAATTTCTGACCCATTTTGGGTTAAATTCAACCCAGCAGTGTAGTCATTTTTAACTAATAGTTGGGTTAAAAATCACAACCCAGCATGCTGGGTTAAACATGATAACCCAACTAGTTGGGTTAAAATAACTCAGCGCTGGGTTCGTCCCTTTTTGACCCAACGCTGGGTTGCCAAAATAATCCAAATTGGGTTGTTTTTAACCCAGCAGTTTTTAGAGTGTATACTGTGTATCAGGACTCAGCCCGGACTTTTGGCCATGTGCATTTGTTATGTTCCTCGTCACGTGTCTGCCCCACCTTTGTCTGCTCCTCCTGTTTCCACACACCTGTTTCCTATTGTAATTACCTGTCTAAAAATTTAACCGAGCCGCGTTGCCTTGTGCAGTGCAGAATCTACTGTGTTGTCCACTGTTGTCTTCGTTTGTGTCCTGTTTAGTGTCTGTTTAGTTAATAAACCCTGTTCCGTTTTCCTATCCTGCATTTGGGTCCCGTTTCATCCTGCACACATGACACTGTGCCACATAATGCTATTAATATAAATAAGAATTTTGAAAAATTTGGGAAACACTAGACTACCTGTTTCAGCCACATACTGTATATGCCCATTGAAAAAGAACGCATTTTAGTACAATGCAAATACATTAAAGAACCATATGTGTACTACTGAGCTGTGTTTCATGGAGCGGAAGATATGACTAGTTGGCTATAAGTATTGTAATGGTTCAAAAAGTCAAACTTCAGAGGCATGTCATCAATAACCTTTATTGAAACAAACACATTGGACTCAAACAACAACAGGGTAATCAACATCAGTTAAGCACAGAGCATGCGACAAAGAGTTACCAATACTCTTTGTTCAGCCGCAAAGGCAGCTGGCTCTCAAAGTTATTTGAGCCAATGCATGCTCTTCTTGGCCTGAAGATCAGCCCTGCAACACTAAACAGTCTTTCACAGGCTGCTGAGGCAGGGTGTGCCGTATTAAGCTTAAGTGATAGCTGGCACTCCTGGGCACCCCAGGTACACATCCAACTGCTGGGTCGTTTCAAGAGGGCTGGTCTTCTTCAAGGAGGAAAAGAAGTCCTCTTCCTCAGAAGATTGGGAGCCCTCACTGATGTGATTCTCGGCCTGACAGTCCAAGTGGTTTCTGATGTAGTCAAGGCCTGTGGAATATAAACAAAAATCAGGACAATTTAGACCATATGACAGTATTGTAATAGTGTATTGGATAGTGTGTGTGTGCGTGTGAGTTTGTGTGTGTGATTAAATTTCATTTTAAACTCAATTCAAACTCATTTCATTGTCTCCATAGAAATTACACACATTAAAGGGATAGTTCACCCAAAAAATCACCATTTATCAAAATATCTTCTTGTGTGTTCATCAGAATAAAGAAATTCATACAGATTTAAAACAACATGAGGATGAGAAAATAATGAGAGAATTTTTCTTTTTGGGTGAACTATCCCTTTAAAGCTGTTTTAGGACCACAAGCAGCTGCTGGCATGACTGAAAATTCATTTTAAACAGCATTTGGCAAATATTTGAGCCTATTACCTCTTTACAAGGACCCATAGGGCCCCATACAGGCACATGCACTCATACACAGACAGGATCATGACTATCCTTAGTACATACCTTATCAACCAGCTGTAGATTATAGCTTTGCACAATTAACTTACAAATATTGCATATAGTAACAATATAAGCTCAGATAACATTTGGTTAAAGTTGAATTTCAAATCTCACGCCAAGCCACCAAACTAGTTTGAATCATAGCCTTCTGGTAGCAAGCAAACCATTGGCATCTACCCACGTTTGCCACAGAAAACATTGCAAATTTATCATTATTAGTGCATTACTAGGTCACTACAATATTGTCAATAATCAACTGATAATAACAAAAACTATAGGTTTTCACAAGTGACTTACAAATATAGCAATAATTTAAGCTCAGATAACATTTGAATTTGAAATTTGTTAATAATTGACTGATAATAACAAAATTTCAGCTTACCTTATGGTAAGCAATTAGCTTATGGTATTTGGGTGCGCATAGCTTACAGCGCATGCGCAATGACTTATTTTTTCATCCAACCATTTCAAACAATTCTTCCAGGTACGGCCAGGGATGGATAAGGGTTGGGGTTGGTTGGTTTTCCTGGCTACCAACTTCCTCGCTGGTGCTGGTGCTTGCGCTTGAGACATTGAGTTTTGAGCCTCTGCCACGGACACCTTTGTACTTGACTACGTCTGCCATGTCCAGCGTTGGGGTAACTGAAGTGTGTCGTGATTTGTGTCATTTGCAGGTGCGATGGATCGCTTACAAACCAATAGGGTGTCAGAATGGAATATGTTTATACTTCTCATCCAACCACAATCAAATTCACTCTATTTGGATGGCGCAATTTATCTTGATAGGTTTTTTTTTGATGACAAACCAGAATGAAAACAAGCCGAAATAAAATAGGAGTAACGAGGCTGTTTTTAAAATGTATGGAGTAGAATGTACAGATAATTGCATGAAAATGTAAGGAGAAGAAGTAAAAAGTCTGCTAAAAAATAATTACTCGATTAAAGTATACAGTAGATACTCAAAATGTCTACTTAAGTAAGGTAACGAAGTATTTGTACTTCGTTACTTGACACCTCTGGAGATCTATCAGAAGGCTTCTTAAGCTACAGTGAACTGGGATAAGGGCGAGGCTTTATGGGCAGGGCAAGTTAAAACAGAGGTGATTCATGCTCTACCTGGCAACCTGAGGTGGAATAGAGAAGGTTTAAAGATACTGGTTGTCTATTTAGGGACAGAAGAATTTAGCTGAAATGTAATGGTGTAGTGGAGAGTTTGTGCACCAAATTGACTCTCCTGGAAACGAGTGCTACCCCAGCTGTCCTACAGAGGAAGAGTTTTGGTGGCCAATAACTTAGTTGCCCCTATGCTCTGGCATAAACTTAATGTGCTACAACCACCTGCTGGACTTGTACAGGAATTACAAATATCATTGGAGACCTTCTTTTGGTCAGGCCAACACTGGACTAATTCAGCTGTTCTATAGCTTCCACTACAACAAGGGAGATTAACATTGCAATTTGAATGTTAATGGAGCAAAAGTGTATAGCAAAAGTTGATCCAGCTGCGTAGGTGTAAGTGCATCTGCACAGACAATGAGGCAAAAGCCTTTGGAGGATGGTCTGGTGTCAAGAAGGGCAGCAGAGAGCACTTATCTCCACAAAAAACTTCAGGGACAGACTGTTCACCAAAATGTGCCTGGCAGGTCTATATTTGACAATGTGGATCTAATTCATGACATCGTGTCTGTCTCCTGGCTACTGGGCTTAAAGACTTTTTTCTAGATTTTTTTCTAGATCAGGAAATTAATACTCTTATACTCTTTAATACCCCATACTCTAATGTTCTAATATGTCTCTCAGTATATGAAGATGACAGTCATTTATGTTAAGCGCTAAGAAGGATGTGAATATTTTAAATTCATTTCATATTGTATCTTCTACTAAGGTGAACTGGCGACAAAGTTAAACCATTTTAGTCAGGAAGGTGGGGAACCTACACTACCAGGAGGCTAAGTGTGAAAAAGATTTAAATACTTGGGCACCTACCTTGTCAACAAGTATTTAAATAAAATTTCGGAAGGGCATTTGAATGGAAGAATGAGCAGCTGGTCCCAAGGATGGCCTACAGGGGGGCAAATGCTGGTCTTCAACAACCTCGCCATGTCTGGTACAAGCTGGCATTCATGGATGCTGCCCTGCTAGTGGATTTCTTCTGGGAAGTCATGCACTGGAGTCCTCAGTGTCCTCCATCTTCTAAAAGAGGAAGAAGGGCAGGGAATGGTTCAGCTAGCTAGCAGGGCTGCAGCTTTCTGCCTACAGAGACTCTTCACCGGACGTAGAGACTTAGTATTTGTGTGTATTTCCACACAGTTGGAGATCTGAGGATAAACAGGACTTTGTTTTTAATGGAACCTTTTTAAAAAAAAGGCTATGGAACATTACACTGGCTACTGCAGTAGCCTCTGATTTATTTCATCTTCAGTGTATGATAGACATCTCCAGCATGAGCATCCATGCACTTTCAAGGACTCTCATCTCCTCAGGCATTGTGACACTGCTGGAGCAAGCCCGTAGGCAGGGGAGTTCGGGTGGTTTGAACGAACCCTCCCTCACTGCCAAAGGTCCAGAATTTAAGTCGGTTTTTTTAATCATTGTTTTAATCAATGCTTGTGACAAATATTCTGGGTTGCTGTTTCAAATTAATATGATACATTATTGTAGCTGGACGTATGTGTGTGTGTGCCGCGCGTGTAGTTCAGAGAGAGTTCTCGCAATACACTTTTCAAAGCAACGGTGCATCGCCTCTGAATGGTGGGGGGAGGGGTTATATATATATATATATATATATATATATATATATATATATATATATATATATATATATATATATATATATTTTTTTTTTTTTTTTTTTTTTTAATTAAAAGGATTTCTATATTTTATCCACTTAATAGTCTACAGTATAATATCCATATAAACGTAGCATAATTATAATAATAAAACACAGTGGGATATTCAGTGATATTGGCTGTGCAATATCGACTTTTGTGATTGTCCAATACCGGCAGACTGGAGCCAATGGAAATGTGGAAGTGGAAGTGTCTTTATTCCTCTGAGAACTTCAAAGCGGACCGCTTAAATCATATTAATTGATTTACGATGCCTACCCAGCTAACACATGACGTACTAGTTACGTCATGTAACTAGTACTAGTTACGTCATGCTCCTAACGTCGCGAGATAACCAAGTACGGTCCAGTTACGTACTATTTTGGTAATTTCATAACTTACTGGCAACGTAACTGTTACGTCCCAGCGAGGTAATTTCATTACTATTACAATTATATAAACATTCATTTCCTTTTCTATTTAGGTTAGCTTGTTAAAACTTTTCAGTCTCAAAGTTATCCCTTAAATAAGTCAAAATAGATTAAATACACCATGCGAGTTGCTCTTTACATGGGAAACAAGAAGATTGGAACTGACCAGTGTAGCTACTAAATACATAAGTGTCAAGACAAATACAGCAACAAGCAAAGAGGCATTGACAGAGAGTCAAGAAATGATGATGAAAATAATTATTATTAATATTTCAGTAAAGTTTATTAAATCTATTCTGTTGTTAGTGTGGTCTTTAAACTTATGAACTGTGTATGGACTGACAAAGGTGGTACATGAGGAAGCAATTTTACAACAATGCAGTAAATCATTTAGGTGCATCAAAAAGCGTGCTCGTTAAGATACCAGCAGACAAGCTAATCCAGCACAAATTAGTGCATAAAAGGTCACCAAAATGAAGTATTTGAACCTGATAATTAAATACAAAAGGAGAAGAAAAACTGCAAAAAGGTCCACTTTGTGTGTGTGGAGTTTGCATGTTCTCCCCGTGCCTCGGGGGTTTCCTCCGGGTACTCCGGTTTCCTCCCCCCGGTCCAAAGACATGCATGGTAGGTTGATTGGCATCTCTGGAAAATTGTCCGTAGTGTGTGATTGTGTGAGTGAATGAGTGTGTGTGCCCTGCGATGGGTTGGCACTCCGTCCAGGGTGTATCCTGCCTTGATGCCCGATGACGCCTGAGATAGTTAGTTCGGATAAGCGGTAGAAGATGAATGAGTGAGTGAGAGGTCCACTTTTTGAAAAAAGAACCCCCCTTTCAATAGGCTACGGACCTGTGGAGGTCCACACTTACATCAGAGGTGCGTGTTCGGCTGAAGGTCCTCATGTACAGGTCCCCTTCTGGAGTGTCGGGGTGAAGGAGAGATGGACTTTGGGCCAGTATCAGGGAAGCTGCTCTACAGGGCCTGTGTTTTACATAAGGAAAAAAGTTTTAAATAAGAAAAAACTGAGTGGGAGGGTAGACACCCCATGGAGAAGTGTATTTGGGTTTAATTATTATATTAAACCAGAATCAAAGGGCTATGTACAAGTCTCATTATCTTTGTGAACTAATTTATCTCCTTTTCAAACCCTAATGTTACGTATGTGTCACGGTCGACGCACCTGCCCCGCCTCCCAGCCGGAAACACCGAGAAGCATCGCCGGAATATTAGGCACTTCCGGACTACTATTCCCACAAAGCCCCGCGCCGGGCTAATTACTAATCTGTTAATAAAAATCACGCTGCACATGGATCACCAGCCGTACGACTCCTCCTTACAGTATGACCTTACATTTTCTTCACAGAGAGAATTTGTTATTTATGCTTTCACGTCAGGTTACAGTCACTGTGTTTTTTGTGAGCATTTTAAGGTCTTTTAATGTTGATTTTACTTTTCAGAGTTTTATTTTTGGTTTTAAATGTCAGAAGAATCAGGTTCAGATGCCAACTGATTAAATTTATCTTTGGTCATGCTAAAATTGCAATATACCTTAGCCTAAAAAACAAGATTGCACAGACTGTAATGCTGAAAGAATCCTGGTTATTTAAATTTTTTAAAAGCATGGATGATTTTTACACGTTTGAATTAATGTGGTGGTGTAAGAATGCTCTGTGTTCATACATTCAGTTAATTTTTATATTAAAAATAATATAATTATTATATTAAACCAGAATCAAAGGGCTATGTACAAGTCTCATTAAAAGTGTCCGTAGTGTGTGATTGTGTGAGTGAATGAGAGTGTGTGTGTGCCCTGCGATGGGTTGGCACTCCGTCCAGGGTGTATCCTGCCTTGATGCCCGATGACGCCTGAGATAGGCACAGGCTCCCCGTGACCCGAGGTAGTTCGGATAAGCGGTAGAGAATGAATGAATGAATGAATGAAGCTATAATATCTAAGGTGTAGCAAAACACTGACTCTAAGTAATCGGTCTCCTAAGTTTTGTGGGGTCACACCAATCCAATCATGGAAGATAATTCTGGGAGACCATTAGTAAATTTCTCTGCAGTAGCAGGCGTAAATGTAGGTTTAACACAGTGACATGGCAAATTGCATATATTGTGTCCAGCACTATTTTAAATGAAGTGAGTTAATGGTCTGAGACAGCTTCCGATTGTAGAAGTGTGACTATATTTTTGATGTGTAATCCAATGGTTTGAACACGATCAAGAGTGTGACCTCCATTTGTTTAAAAAAGTTTGAAATTAAATCTGCAATTCACTGAAAAATTCAGAAGATGGCCCCATAGGTCTGTAAATAACAGTTTTTGGGTATTGACTCCATTGACTCCAACTTATTTGTTGTGGCTACAGAGGTTAAGTTATTATAAAAAAAACTTTAAATATGTTGAATTTATGTCTAGGTTTTTCATCATGAATTATGCTAATTTAATCCATGATTTTGAACTGCTGATCAGCAATCATTTTAATAACAATGAGTGTTTTAGATGCAAGAGATATTTTATATTTTACAGTCCTGGTGTCAGATCAAAGATGCTGGCTTTGTATTCACTATGGTATCATTTTATACGGTTACTAAAACAAATTTTCTGAGTGTTTATACATTTTTGTTCAGCTCAGGACACAGTCCCTATATTGTAAACTCTGAGAAGATATACAGTAGATAATTAGATAAGTATTGTGATCTCCAATCACATCCATAACCAGACCAATAATTCCATCTAAAACTCTCTATACAATTCACCTCAGGCATCTATAAGTATAATAAAAGTAATTTCCAAATGCATTGTGTATCTACAAAGAGTTATATGTATTCTGTTTCTCTTCTGTTTCTCTGTTTCTGTACTTCTTATAGAAGATTAACTCTGTCCCAGATTAACTCTGTCAGGTAAGTTTACATTACAGCAGGTCTGAG